>NC_087248.1:21896700-22196700 GCF_037042905.1 Lytechinus pictus | reverse complement strand
GAATAAATGAATTTAATTGATTTATACATTTTTTAAATTTTCATATAAGATTTCCTCACATCTCTGCTTATCATTCAACAGAATTTCCCGGAGGATGAAATACTTCATTGTAAGAGTAAAGAGGTGATAGAAGCCCTGTATATGTCTAGCGTCAAGGAAGCAGATGTCCTAAAACACAGAGGTATGTCCCATTAAAAACAAAAATTGGGTTACTTTTTTGTAGCATTGAGTATGTTAATTCCATTGATATAAATATTATTTTTAAAAATGGATAGCGCTAAAAGGCACCCTTTGGTGGCCACCAGAAACACTGAAGAGTACTCCAAAAATTCAAGCACACACAGATTTTCACACTTTGTTCTGTCTTGCCTGTGTGTATTCAATTTGTTTCTTTCATGTTGGTATGGTCCCATATACTGTTTATTGTGTCATGGAGTACTTATCCTGTAGCTTCACGGTTGTGTGTGCGGCAGCATACAGCAAGCTCTGTCCAGGGTTTCTTTATGTCTATGGTTATTTTCTCTCCCTACCATACTTTATGAAATGCCAGTTGCAATAAAATTCTTTTTTTTTCTTCAAAAAAAGTACTTCTGCAGAAAAAAGGTGTACATAATTAAAGTAATAAGAGGGGAACAATATACTGTAGCATGAGTAGAAGAAGAAAAGAAAGAAAAAAATTGCTTGAATGTAAGAGATTAATTTCAATGAATGTGGTACATTATCTTTGCCTTCAATATGGAATCAGGAAGATTAAACCTGGCATTACATAAATGTGTAGATTTCCTTTTTTTTGGGTTTTTTGTACTTAAATTAAAAAAATTTAATGATTTGAATTTTATTGAATTGGATTAAGAATGCGTATGTCAAAGAAAAAATGGCAAGCAAGCTAAATTAGATCAATTAACGAATTCATGAATTCAATATTTCTATATTATTTGATTCATGCGATGATTTAGAATAGTAATTCAGACTGTATATAGTTAAAATTCATTTTTGTTTTGGTGGAGCTAGGTCAAGTAATGAACAATCTGCAGCAAAAAGATCACAAACAACTTTGGACTGGGCTACAAAGTGGTAAGTTTAATAAAATATGAGGCTTGTATGATATCTGTCCTTCCTTCCTTTTATTTCCTTCCGTCTTTTCTTCCTTCCTCCTTACTATCTTTCTTTCCCTTCTTTCTTTCCCCTTTTGCTTGTGTTTTTCTCTTTCATTTCATCTGCACTTTTTTTTCCTTCTCTTATTGCTTGTTTTCTTTTTTTATTATTTGGATGTCTATATTTTTTGGTTGTTACAAACTGGCATGTGAAGAGGGTTTTTTTCATGAAAATTTTAAGTTTGATACATGCAAATGAGTGATTTTATGAACAGGTATAAATTAAGTACAAATTACACAATAGAAGAATATATTTTCTTATCTCATGGAGACTTTCAAGATGATTCAGTGAGAGTACCATATTTTAATGAGTATGGTATTTCAAGGGAGCTAAGTATTAAAATCAATTATCTCAGAAACTTATTCTGGATTGTGAGTGGAGTTTTCGTGCCAGTTTGTAAAATAGCTCCAGTACAATTCAAGATTCGTAAAGCACCAATATACAAATATAAAGAGGCCTAATCAACTTTACACCATTCAGACGAGCATATTGGTTAGCATTGATTTCTTACTTCCATACTAATTTGATCGAATTTGTTCTTCCATTCATTCTATGGTCCTTTTTCCAGACAAATTTGATCAGTTTTGGACGACGAACAGACGATTGATGGAGAGGCTGAACAACGATCCATTCAAATACATTCCATTTAGAATATATCAGGTAAGAAGCTGTGATGATGTGTTTGTGTGACAAAACTGCACCAATATCTATATTTTCTTATTTTTTTATAAAAGCAATATACTCAAGTACCAGGCAGTTACTAGGGGATTCATTCTAGGGATTCATACAAATCTCACCCCCCTCCAAAAGAAATACCCCAAAGAGTAAAAAATTTCTGCAACATATGCATGTAAAAATATTATTAGACAAATTGGAAAAAAATATATATATTGAAAGTAAAATATGTTGACCTATTCCACCTGCATGGTCGACCATTTTTGTTTATGAGAACGTTTTGATAAAGTGAACCCTTCCCCTCCATAATAAGGTTAGACAACATGGATGTGTTCATATAAATCTTGAACCTCAAAGTTGAATCATGATAGAAAACAAGCTGTTTTTTGAGTCTGGATATCATTCATGCACTTTTCTGTCAGCAGCGAGTGTTGCAAAGTTCTAGTTTTGTTCATAAGCAACTTAGGGCCTAGTCTGTAGAATTCTGCCCATAGCATTTAAGTAACTTCTATATCTTTCTAGAAAAAATATTTTTTTCTATGTAACATTTCTTTCTCTATGGCAGAGTGACAAGCTGCATATTCAGAGATTATTCAAACCGGTCAATGATGAAGGGGAACCCAGGACGTTGCGTGCTCTACTCAAAGAAACCATGCCAAACATCTTTGCAAATCCAGGTGGGTATTATCACTGAGCCTATCGTCAATCGCATGGGGTGTTGCAAGAAACTTGCCATCAATTTCCAGTCAAATTTATGTCAAAACTCAATCATAAGTCTTGCTATTAATTGCAAATTTTCTGGGCCCCGTCTTACAAAGAGTTGCGATTGATCTGATCAATCGCATCAATCGCAACTATGGACGGCCAGCAACGTCAACATGTAATATGCATGTTTGTTCAAATATTTTCTAGCTATGATGTATATTCATGCATTGTTTTCTTAAATATTCATTGTGCTTCTCTTTGCTTAAAAAGGACATTGTGCAAATTACCTGTAGAAAAAGTTATGACACTGATGGATTTCCATAGTTACGATTGATTGAATTATGCACATGTAAGGATGAAATATAAAGCTTAGTGCAATCCACTTTTATAACAGAAATGTTATGCAATACACTTTTATTCAAGAAAGCAGATATTGCAACCAACTTAATAGTAGAAGTATATATAGTTACAGTAGTAGTGTAGTGTAGTCTCCATAGGGCATGGAAACGATTTGCAAAGGACGCGTATGTAAAAAAAATAGCATTTCCAAAAAACAGTCTCATTTTATTTTCCAACATGTGCAAAACCTGAGCGAAAATGTTCGATAGAATACCTAAAAAATTTAAGATATTTTGTGAGTAAATGACAGAGAAGGCTTCTAAACCTCTGAGCAGGTAAATGACAGAGAAGGCTTCTAAACCTCTGAGCAGGTTTGATAATTTTTGAAGCAAACAATTATTTGAATAGTTTCATCCTTTGTAAGACATTTATGTGACCGTGAAAAAATCGCATTTATAGTTGCATTTAGTCTAAATACCTCACTTGACAAATTGGTCTATTGAAATAAACAGAGAAAAAAACACTAAAGTTTGGTCTATTTCCTATTTCACAGATAGCAAAGACCACAAGGTATTGATCCACGGTATCGAGACTCCACGGGATACGCCCGTTCAATGGCTTAGTGAACACCTCAGCTACCCGGATAACTTCCTTCACATGTGCATCTTTCCTGCGCAACCAAGCAATGAACTCTGATGCTGCGTTCATACCAGCAAGCTGAGTGGTAGGGAGACTCACAGAGATTCCTGATGACATTGAACATTGCTGTGTTTACACTGGCAATTTGAGTAGAAGGGAGAGTCACAGAGATAAATTTGGACATTAAACTTTGTGGTGTTCACACTGGCAAGCTGATAGGTTGGGAAAATCAGATTACCGTGGACATTGTTGCGTTCACAATTTCTGGCTGTGTGGGAGATAGAGACTCGAAGAGACAGTCATTAGTTTATACACACATTCTACCTGTGTCATTCTCACGTGTCTATGTGCACTCCTCTCACAACTCAATACAGACTCGTGATGCTTCTTTTACATTCTAAGACTTAACAACACGTCAAATATGGAATGCACCAGTATAGAAGCTCATGCAACAGATACTTATGATGCTATGGACTATATTAACTTGATCAACAAAGATTTAATGATGCTTAGTTCACATTTACAGGCCATATGGTCAAGTCTTGACCGCACCCACTTTAGCTCGTTCAACAGACTCCTGATGCATTGGACTTCACCCACTTTAACTTGTTCAGCAAAGACTTCAGATGCTACCTTCACACTCATGGAGTAAACAGGTCAAGACTGGATCACTCACTGATAAACTTGTTGAAAAAATACTCGAGAGGCTACTGTCACATTCACAGACTTTGATGGTTTGGTCCAGATTGCACCTAAGTTTATTAATTGATTTGAAGCTCCCAATGCCATGTTCACATTCAAAACTGCATAGATTAAATCTAGACAGCACCCTGTTAAGCTTATTTTCACCCATCTTTAATGCCACAATGAACATCTCTTTAGCTGAGACAGGCTTCACCTTTTTGGCCTACCAGTGTATCCCAGATGTGAACTCAAATGCCCCATTCATAAAAATGAAAATGAAAATCCACATTTAATTGTTCGAAATAGAAATCTGAGAATAGAAATATTCTGAAAATTCATTTTGCCCAACGGGTAGCAGCAACTCCCATCTTTTAACATCTTTTTGGTCTGACGTGGCCGGGGTTTGAACTCCTGATCTCCCGGTTGTGAGACGGACGCTCTACCAACTGAGCCAATACTTCCTGAAGTTTTCCCATGATATGTACTTATACCATTCTGTACCAAAAATGACTGAAAAAAAGACCAAAGTGGTAACTATGTTCTCCAAATATGTACCCTCCTTTGTCCAAAGTACAACCAACTCAATTGGCATGGCTGGACAAGTAAGCATCATAATTTATACGCAAAATTGACCAGCAATGTGTGTCGTGAGTTCTTATCAACTGTAAGTTATAAGCTATTTCTATAGGCACTGAAATTGTGCAACTTGATTGTTTCTTTGGAAATTTGTCATAGAAATATCCCATTTGATTACAAGGTTTGTTTGTGAAACTGGGCCCAGATGTCAGATTGAATGAATGTACTATGGATATCGTGTACTTAATTTTCTTTTTCCTTTATTCCTCCTTCTCTTATCACCCTTGTACTTCATATTATTATTCAAGTTTTCATTATCTTTGACTAAACTTCAGGGGAATTCTTGCATTAGCGTTGTTCGAAAAACCCACACATTTATCTATGTGCACTCTTTGAAAATGGTATTTAGGAGCAGTAGCATTGGACGTATATTCACCTTCTCCATCGGGAATTGCAAGGGATATATATATATATATATAACACATATTGTAATAAGATGTAGATTTTAACAGTGCAATGGTTTTTTTATCAAATAAAACAATTGAAGTATATATATATATCTCCTTGATTTGATATATGAGAAAATGTTCCATCAGTCATTTGTGCTCGGTGGTATATCTGAAATATCTAAAGGGGGAGGGGAGGGGGGGGGGGGGTGAATTCTGATGTGACTTGGGCAACCCTTCTTGAAGGGCAGACAAGAGCTAAAGCCAGGAAACAAAACCCACTTTAAAAGAAAACGTTATTTGATGAACCACCATATAAAATGTGGAGCGTTGTGGCCCAGTGGATAAGTCTCCTGACTTTGAAACAGAGGGTCGTGGGTTCGAATCCCAGCCATGGCGTAATTTCCTTCAGCAAGAAATTTATCCACATTGTGCTGCACTCAACCCAGGTGAGGTGAATGGGTACCCGGCAGGATTAATTCCTTGAATGCATGAGCGCTGAAAGGCAGCTCGAGCTAAAGCCGGGGTAATAATAATAATAACAACGCGCCTCGGAATAGAATATTTATAGATAGATGGCGCTATATAAATGCCTATTGTTATTATTAAATCATTACAAAGAGCCCACCTGTGTCAGAAGTTTTTAAAAGATGATGCGATGTAGGTGCTTTTCCTGGCATCAGGGGTGCATTTCATGAAAGGACTTGTAGGATGTTTATTCGACAGTTACCATAGTAACAGTGCCTCAGCCAATCAAAATCAAGGAAAGTCGTTCGATTGCACAACTTGTCGAAAAAAGTTGGTTACTTGTCCCAGAAACAATTTTTTTTTCTTGATATGTATGTACCATGGTGAATACTATGGTTTTTCAGTTCACTGTAAAAAAAAATGCAAAGGGAAAAGAAGCAAGAAGTACTTATTGTAGATAAATATATAAGACACAAACATAAAGAACCTTTGATTGTGGTATTAAACAAAATTACATGCAACATGCCATTTTTGTGATGTTTGAGAATTGAGACCAAGGTCTTCAAGCAAGATGTTATGTTTATAGTAACCTGCTTATTATGTATCCAGTCACTACAATATACGTTGTATACAACATATGTTGCTAGGTCAGGTATGTATTATTGCATACCTGCTTGACCTCTACCACATAAAACGGTCCCATGACATTTGCTCGGGCGACAATTGCTCCAATGGAAAATCTGTGTGTTAAGCCAAACATAAAACCTAACCTCCAAAACTAAATAAACCCTGATCCTCATCTTGACATCATTCTGAACCAAACACTCTGTTACAATCCTAACTCTAAACCTACTGTATATCCTCTGAGATATGAAGACCAGAGCAAATATCGCTGGAGCAAACGTCGTGTCAGCTATGAAACAATACTCGAATATTCCTTCTTAATAACATGTATGTTTACATTGCACAATGTACAAATGTACAAAAAGTTAAGAAACATGCAAAATGGAGTTGCTGATTTGACTTTTTTGCAGAATATATCATATCTCATATGATGTGCCTTCACTCAAATGATCTCTTAGCCAATTTTCATCCAATTAACTTTGATTACTACTAGGTTGAAAGGATGTTTAGTAAACTGGTTCACTGATACATCACTTATATATCTTGCACTTGAGGATGGTGCTGGTTTACTTGCTGTTCTCAAAGTATGATCATGGAGATACAACTCTGCAGGATACGATCACAGTTTAGATACAATGTGAATCGAACTTCAAATGTCACTTTCTGTGCGAAGTAGGACTTTGTTGGACAAAATCGTGTATATATATTTTTGCATAAAACTATTAATGTGTATTAAACAATTTTATATTATGAAAGTTATTATATGAAGCTGGAGCAAAGTGGAAAATTATATGACCTGGTTGCAATTATGATGGTTTGTGCTTCTCATACTTTCTGCGTTCTGTTTTTGAGGGAAGAATGCCATGCATGTTGCGAGAACAGGGGGATGTAAATGGAATTTGTAAAGGAAAGGGGGTAAGGGTGGGGAGAGAAGGTGGAGAGAAATGGAGAGAGGTCGGAGCAAGGGACAAGAAGGGGGTTATAAGTTGGAAGGGGTGTGACAGGGAAAGATGTGGAAAGGGGGGATAAGTGGGTATGTGTGTGTGAATGAGGGTGGGAGGTGTGTGATGGATAAGTTTGAAGGGGTGTGTGAGAGAAGTGGTGTGACAGAAGTGTGAAGGGGTGTGACAGAGGGAAGGGGTGTGTGGAGAGAAGGGATGTGTGAGAGAGGGGAGGGGTGTAGCAGAGAGGGGGAGATGGTGAGAATGGGTGTGACAGAGAGATAAGTGGGAAGGGGAGTGACAGAGAGACAAGTGGGAAGGGGAATGACAGAGAGATAAGTGGGAAGGGGTGTGGCAGTGAGATAAGTGGAAAAGGGAGTGACAGATATATAAATGGGAAGGGGAGTGACAGAGAGATAAGTGGGAAGGGATGTGACAGAGAGATAAGTGGGAAGGGGCCGGTGTGACAGAGAGATAAGTGGGAAGGGGTGTGACAGAGAGATAAGTGGGAAGGGGTGTGACAGTGAAATAAGTGGGTATGGATGTGACAGAGAGATAAGTAGGAAGGGGTGTGACAGAGAGATAAGTGGGAAGGGGTGTGACAGAGAGACAAGTGGGAAGGGGTGTGACAGAGAGATAAGTGGGTATGGATGTGACAGAGAGATAAGTGGGTATGGATGTGACAGAGAGATATGTGGGAAGGGGTGTGAGAGAAGTGGGAAGGGGTGTGACAGAAGTGGGAAGGGATGTAAAAGAAGTGGGAAGGGGTGTGACAGAGAGATAAGAGGGAAAGGGTGACATGGAGATAAGTGAGAAAGGGTGTGACAGAGAGAGAGAGAGAGATGGGAAAGGGTGTGACAGAGATAAGTTGGAGTGGGTATGACAGAGATAAGTGGGAAAGTGTGTGACAGAAGGAAGGGGTATAAAAGAGAGCCGGAAGTGGGAAAGGTTGTGACAGAGAGATAAGTAGGAAAGGGTGTGACAGAGAGAAATGTGAAGGGGTGTGAACATGACATAAATGGGAAAGGGTGTGACAGAGATAAGTTGGAATGAGTGTGACAGAGAGACAAATGGGAGGGAAGAATGTATTACAGTGAGATAAGTGGGTATGGGTCTGACAGAGAGATAAGAGGGAAGGGGTGTGACAGAGAGAGAGATGGGAAAGCATGTGACAGAAAGATAAGTGGGAAAGGGTGATATAGATATAAGTGGGAAGGGGTGTGATAGAGAGGCCGGAAGAGGGGTAAATGTAGCATAATTTAATTGAGAATAATAAAATTAGTCGTCTTGCCCCTTCTCTGGCGCCTCCTCTTGTCCCAGTATATAAAGGCTTATGTACCAAATATGTAAGGTTCAAATATACATTAATGTCTTGGACATATGTACAAAATTGACATGACTATAGACTGAGAGTAGATTTACAGGGCCTTTTCTTTGTTCTAAATCTTCAAAAACGTAAAACGCAACAAAAAAGATAAAATGAAAAATATAAAATGTTAATTGTGGTTCACCCAACATTGTATAATTTCAAATTAAAGAATGATTGTCATTATAACCCATAATGTGTCTGAAAACATGACAATCAAAGACGAAGTTCGTTGAATATGTCAAAAGGTGATTACAAAAGCAGAGTGGAAATATAATTACAATTAGCTCTGATCTTTTAGTTCCTTAATAATTACATTCCAGGTTCAATATCTATATGTACGTCTCAACAACGGCGTCACAAAACAGACTTGGAAAAGTAACCTATTATCTCTTTTAAAACTTCATATAAATCTATCGAACCATTTGATAATTGGTCAGGGTCGAATAATACAAACCCCAGGAATACAAACTCGATTCTTTCCACCTGATATGAAAACAATTATTATTATTGATTTCAGATATTGTGAATGTGTACCGAAGTTTTCATTTGTAAGGGTCGACCAGGACACCTCAGACAATCGCTAAATTCACGGTGGCACAAACCTATTCACCACGGCTGGTGATATTGTTTTTCTTTGGGGAAAAGTCTTGACAGTCACTCACAAGGGCGCGGCGAGAAACACTGGACCCCGTCTTACAAAGAGTTACGATTGATCCGATCAATCTCAACAATATGGAAATCCATCAATGTCATATTTTTTACAGGAAATTTGCACAGTGTCCTCTGTAAGCAAAGAGGAAAACACTGAATTTTCGCGAAAACAATGAATGTATGAACATACATTACATATAGAAAATATTTTGAATATGTATATGCATTTTAGATGTTGGCGTTGCTGGCTTTCCATAGTTGTGATTGATCGGATCAATCGCAACTCTTTGAAAGACGGAACCCAGACCATAGATTCATTTCTTTGCTCTATGACCGATCAATGGCCCGTTTCTCAAAGAGTATTGTAACCTTGCCATTATGGTAACAGGGCTCAGCAGGCAATCACAATCAAGGTTTACCCGGAAGCTGCAATAATATATCTATTAATAATAATCTATTACGGTGAACGTTTGGTTTGGAATCGGTTTCGTTGGTGTGGATGTAGCAAAGGCCACCGTTTCGGAAGCAATCACTGACCGATAACATCACGATGGTCTGTTAATGGTATTTGATCTGTTGGTTTCGACTGTATCTAGTATCTATATACGTTTACCAGGAGATTAATGGTCCAGTCGAAGTACAGAACAAACTACAGGCCTACTCCCATAAACTTATCCAATCGATGACACCAAGTCGAACTCAGCAAACATCGACAAGGGTAAGACTCTTCAATTCTATATAGGCCTGTAGCTTACTTCAGAAGAGTGGTCATTCTGGCGAAAATGGACTAAAATTTAATTTCACTTGAAAGTTTGAAAAATATTTTTTGCACTGACCTTTGCACCATTTTTATTTGTACACTTGACCTAAAGTA
The DNA here is from genome assembly GCF_037042905.1 of Lytechinus pictus. Taxonomy (NCBI): domain Eukaryota; kingdom Metazoa; phylum Echinodermata; class Echinoidea; order Temnopleuroida; family Toxopneustidae; genus Lytechinus; species Lytechinus pictus. The sequence goes on along the minus strand of NC_087248.1, from coordinate 22,186,554 downwards.
TGTACTTGTAATTACACTCCCTTATATTGCTGTGTAGCCATATAGGCCTATATGTGTGCACTTGATATATTCATTGAGAACTGAGCGTTTCATATTGTTGTTAGGACCAGGATCAATCCTTTAAAAATCCAATATATAATCGAGAGTCAGACTTTATAACTACCTGAAAGGCAGCCAAAGAGGTTAGTTTTGTTGCTTCTTCATTATTTTGTGTAGATAAATAAAATCATAAAGTGGAAAATAGATGATTTTTTTTCTTTTGGTACTTGATGTAATTAACATTATTGTTCACATGCATGACAACATTAGTACATTATTGCTGTAGAGGATATGTGTAGTTTCAGATACCTACAATGATATGATTTAATTTGTTTTGCATTGAATTACGGAGAAGATTGATAATGTTGAAATGTTTAAGTGATTAATTCAGTCTTTTAAGCCTGTGTTGATGTTGATTGATTTAAAGGTTTAATTTGAGCGCTATTAAAGTCTTCAAGCATGAAGTTTCTCAACCCAATCAATGTAACGTTTAGATTTAACTTGTTTATAGACATTTTTGTTAGACATTTATTGGATCAAAGATTAAGGTCATTTTAAATACTTTATTATAGAATTGACATCAGTGGCGTAACATCGGGGGGCACGTGCCCATCCCCCATCGGCTGGCAAAAAAGAAGTAAAAAAAAGGGAAAAGGAGAAAAAGAGGAGAAAGAAAGAGAAACGTAGTGGGGATTATATTAATCATATTATATTACATATTTTTGGTAATTTTTTTCAAGCAATCTGCTTATAATGACAATCTTTCTCCTGCAAACGGTGAATGTTAGGATTTTTTGTTGCTGGTAGATCATACTCATTAGAATGACTTTTCTATTTAGTATATTTTTATTATTCATACCAAAATCAATTACCAATATATTATGTTTGTTATGTATGGAAAATGTATTGTATACGAACGTTATGAATGCAGAAGAAAACAATAAATCAAATAAAATCAAATATATTATGTAAGAAATAATTTGTTTCATTAATTTATGAAAAAATTATTTGTTTAGGCCCATTTGCTCATCACTTCTGGTGCTCGCATTGTCTATTAAATGAGATAAATGATCTTGTTTATTGGGATTAAAAGAAATTTTCAAGTCAATATACATCAAATTTATATCCTCGTACTTCGAGCTTTTATTATTTTATGTATTGACATATACTTCTTTTTCATGACTACTTAAAGTGATTGTCCCCTTTTAAGGTCTGAATATAAAACATTTTCAGTTCATGCGTACGTTCGCATTTGTGGATTGGTGACACAATTATGTCTGCTCTTCATGAATTCCGAAAACAGTCCTCAAAACGTCCCTTTTTCTGATCTGAATATCAAAAATTTTCAACTTGCGCTTCGCGCTCGCTTTATTTGGTTAGTGAGATACGTATGGTCTTAATGCATTCCTACAACCAAGCCTTAAAATGCCCCTCTTCAGGTCTGACTATCAAATATTTTCAGCTCGCAATATTTCATTAGTGAGATAGTATCATGTTCATGAGTACAATGACTACTAAAGTAGGCCTACTTCATGTGTTTAGTGTAATTCTAAAAAAAAAATCAACACGCGCTTGGCGCTCAAATCAGATGACTGTGGTGAGATATGTGTGCTCTTCATGAATTCCTTATAAGTAGTTCTTAAAATGCCCCTGTTACCATCATAACACTAAACCCAATAGACAAGTTCCTAGTTACATCATGGCCAACTTTGGTCAACCTTTACAGAGATATCGCTTGAGCTAATGTTGCCTTAATGCACATTGTAACGTTTTGTTTGCTTGTATTTATGATCCCTTATATTTGTGTTATTGTTTTACAGTGTGCACTGTTCACGGAATTTGGAATACGTGTATGGGAATTCGGCATTGATTCACAATTGGACATTGATATGCAGTTCACACCATAATTAAATTTATGAAGAAACAGAATGTGAAAAATTGAGGATGAATTAAGCGTACAAATTCCCGTGAAGACCTTGTCGCGTGTTAATTATTTTTCGTCGACCTCGCAGCAACTTCTGTCCTTAATATTAACAGCCTTTAATAGTTTAGATATCTTGATAGTTTGAGCGTCCCTGCATGGTTATCTAGATCAGAGCTATCTTTACAAAACATCCTCTAAAAGACACGAATAATTTTGACTTGAAAAGAATGGAGGGAACACCAGATAGTACAAATTCTGCAGCAGCCGGTCATCGTCTGATCATCTGGTGTGTTCCGCGCTCGGGATCCACTGCTCTGCTGAAGTGTCTTAGCTTCCTACGGGAACATCCGACGACCAAAGACAGCAATGGTCTCGCTACCTGCAGCCATGAAAAGGACGATGATTCGGGAACAGATACGACAACGGAGAATGGTGCAGAGGTCTGGTTTGAGCCCTATAACATGTCCCGTTTTGTCAGGATGGCAAGCAGGAAAGTCCACAACGAGGAGTTGCCGCCAGAACTCGACGGCAACGAAGAGAACTACTATCGCGCCCTCAAAGCGGTGGATCTCATGTTGCCGTTGGTACCAGGAGGATTGAAAAATCCGAATCCCTACTTGATATCGTAAGTCAAAAGCATGCATATCCAATCATCATAACACTAGCCCCAATAGACCAGTTCGTAGTTACTTCATATAGGCAACTTTGGTCAAATCACCTTGCATTTCTTTCGTTATGATAGGCAGATTTCAGAGCAAGATATTACGTAAGTATGCCTCACATAGCAGGATGAAGAAATTGAATCGAATGCATTCAAAATAGAAATGCTACAAATATACCTTCATAGAATGGTGTGCTATTCTTATTACCTGGTGGCCGTTTCATAAAGCTATTCGTAAGGTAAGAGCGACTGTAAGAACGACTGGTGAACCTTTCTTACGCACCAAATAATCACCAGTGATCATTATAAAGAATATCAACCACGATCACCAGTCGTTCTTAAAGTCGCTCTCAATTTACGAACAGCTTTATGAAACGGACACCGGGTAATTAGAATAGCACACCAATGAACAATTTATGAAGGTATTTGTTGCATTCCTATTTTGAATGCATTAACAAATTGTTATAACAATGTATTGGCCAACTGTGAAATACCAGTCGCTAGTGGACGTATTGTTGTGGTGCTCATCACATTAAATATTAAACCACAATGTCACTTTAGTACCAATGATCTTCTCCTGATCATGCACATATAATCTTCTGATCATACGCAGAATGGAACTACAAAATGGCTTGTTGATCCATGGATCATTTTGGTCAAATAATCAATTAATGTAATGTTTACTAGCCAATTAGTACAAATTTCGTCTTGTCCAATAGCCATATGGTTGTAATAATCGTTTGGTCTAATCTTAGTTTGAGCTAATACTACATAAAATTTGGATAAGAAAGTTAACGATCTTGTGATATTGAGGATACTGAAGGCCATCACCCATTTAATGTATATCCAGTAATTTAACTCGAAAGAAGACATCGATCGTGATTTATATAAAAAAACCATTGACCTCCGTTGAATTTCCCGTTTAAAGCAAAAAGATAAAAGGAAAAGAAGTGCGTCCGTATGCCTACCATTAATCAGCCTTATTTTTTGATCAAGAAAGATATGCTGAATTCCATTCTCTCTTTCTATATTTCTACCTACAGACTCAAAGGAATCAAACAGACATTGGAGACTTCCAAGAGCAAGATCATAGTCGTAAAAGACATGGCTTGTGGTATTCATGGTCATTTCAACTTGATCCCTGCCAGATTCCGTCACGTGTTCCTCATCAGGGATCCGAAACAGGTGTTCCCATCTCTCCGGAAACTGTTCCTTGGATTTCTCCGACTTGATGAAGAGGCCATGTCGAAGGCAGACATCCAAAAGTTCCACCCATTCTATAGTGAACATCACTGGTTTGGAGAGCTCTATGACTTGTGGAAGCATGTAAGGTCAACATTCGACCCAAACCCCTTGATCCTGGACACCGCGGATCTCTTGCGCCATCCAGAACCGTGCTTGAGGAAGATCTGTGAGGCGATTGGTGTTGGATATCAGGATGGTCTTCTGGAGTGGAGTGCATCACCGGATGTGGTTGGGAGGTGGCAGAACGGGATATCAGAGTCACTTGGCGCCAAAAATCTGCGAGAAACGATGGGTATGAAGCGGGCGTTTGAGAGCAGCCGTTTTGTTCCTCCGGCTACAACACAGCCTCCTCGTGCGCCCTCTACGTTGACCCCAGACTGCGTCCGTATTATCAAGGAATGCGATGGATGGTACAAAGAGATGTACCAAAATCGATTCGTACCTACATGATGACTAGTTTGATGCGATGAAAAATAAAAGTAGACCTAGACGTACAATAATTTGGGACAATCAACACTCTGTATTTCTGAGAAATACATACATTTGATGGATAAGATGCAGATACAACAACAAAGAAAGAAAACAAAAGTACCAAAATAAGTACAAATATGCTCTTTACCTCATAGCTTACAAAAACAGCACAGCCGTACAGAGTGAAACAGTAGAGATCTCTTATACACGCATGGTCCAACCTCATACAGAGTTAGATCGGGTCTTTCCTAGATCTACCGATCTATAGATAAATCTATAGATAAATTAAACCCTAGAACGTCTTATAAACCTCTTCGGAATTTGCAATGCTGTCTCGAATAAAAAAAAATATGCAGGCTTTAAAATGAAGATGAAAGGTCCATACCTAGAGACGTAGGGAGTATAGGGGCAGAGACAGGCACGAGGAGAGGGATTGGAATTTTTATGTAATTGTTTAGAGGGTTTTTTTTTTGTTTCGTTTTTTTTTTTTTTTTGGGGGGGGGGGGGGTTACGTTGTTTTGGTTTTGTAGTTTATTTTTCAAATATAAACGTAATTGACCGAGATATCATGTCATGATTGAAACGTAGTCCTCTCATGCTCTGTAGTAGTAACTATCTTTTCAATCAATAGTGACGGCCGCGGACTATGCTACGGGCAGGGGGCGCGACAGGGACCTGAACGGGAACGACGTATTACGAGGGGGTGCTGGTTCAAATTTGACCCAAAAAAAGTTACACTACAAAATGAAGGTGAATTTTGTAAAATTTCTGCTATTAGGCCTAAGCTTACCTACCAGATTTTCAGGGGGTGCTGACTATTATGAATAACACACGCAGCACCCCCAGGTTTTTTTTAAGGTCGTGTGGAAAAATGGGGCAAAAAGGAGGAAGAAAGGGAAGAGAGAAGAAGAAGCATAAAGGGAGTTGTATGTCGCATGAATCTACACTCTAACATGTCTAAATTACATGGATTTAAATTAAAGGGATGGTCCAGGCTGGAGATATTTTTATCTCGATAAATAGAGTAAAATTCACAGAACAAAATGCTGAAATTTGACCAAAATCGAATAACAAATAACAAAGTTATTGAATTTTAAAGATTTGCATTATTCCGGTGAAACAGTTCTAGGCATGTCTTTATGAATATTTATTAGGTGGGCTGATGATGTCATATCCCCACATGTTCTTTTGTATTTTATTATATGAAATAAAGTTAATTCAAAATTTATCTACCAAGAACTAAAACAATTGGATTGACAACTGCTTAAGTGCATGAGCTATTTATTGCCGCAACTTATTTCATCATAACAGAGACACATCATTTACACATGTATGAAAAAATGAAACATTTATGATTTCATGTAATAACATAAACAAGAAAGTGGGGATGTGACATCATCACCCACCTAATGAATATTCATGAAGATGTGCATATAACTGTTTTCACAAAATTTGTATAAACTTTGAAATTCAATAACTTCGTTATTTGTTATCCGATTTTGATGAAATTTTCAGCATTTTGCTCTGTGAATTTTACTTTATTTATACAGATATAAATATTTTCAGCCTGGACCATCCATTTAAATCCAGTCGGACTGCAGTTAGGGACCAATCGAATTCTGGATTTATATCATAATACGTGTAGATTAATCGTTCTTTGAAAAAAGGGAAGAGAGGAGAGAGAGAAATAAATAAAGAAAGAAAGAAAGAAAGAGAGAAAGAAAGAAAGAAAGAAAGAAAGAAGGGGGGGGGGGTTAGCGGACTATTATTTATAAGGACTACTGATATTTGAATAATAACTGGTGGCCTGTAGATGTTAACCTACATATTAACAATGAGGCTTCATCGACCATGATTGGTGTTTGTCTCATCTTTTTCTGTATTCATAATAATATAATAAGTAGAATGCCTCTGGCACAGAAACTATTCACCTAAGCATAATTATACTGATTATCAATAAACACATCTGCTGAGTTCTCATTTAAAGTTGTTTACGGATAGTCCTGTACTGACTTCTGACTTCCAGGAACTCAATATAGCAGCAGTGCTGAATTTGAAAACACATAAATGTAAGATGAATATTTTTTTATTATTTATAGTCACGCTCTGCAACATGCTGGCAGACAAAAATGGTCACCAAAAATGTAATATCATCATAATTTATGTAATGCAGTAACTTTATATTCAAAACTAATTTAGGATATATTGAAAAAAAAATACCTAAAGTAAATTTAAAAACGCAAAAAAAGAAAAAGTCAAATGTATGACTTTTTATGTATGTATGTCAAATGTATCAATTGCGGCTCATCCAACATCGCATGACTTTAAATTGAAGGAGGTCTGTGTCATTATAAGCGATGGTGTGCCCGAAAACAACATGACAGTCACAAACTATATTGAATAACATCAACACTAGCTTATGATGTAGAATGGAACTATAATCATGCATTACAACCATGTTGTATTGTTCTTTTGGGGTAAAATTTCTATTTAAAAAACGAGGAAACTTCTGACCCTTTAATATAAGAATCTAAGTATGCCAATTGATATAATAAGCTCTCCAGCCTTGACTCTCTTCAAATCAAAATTAAAACATTATCTCTTTAGTTAAGAAAATTTGCAATGTAGGCATAAGTAAAAAGAGCTCTGAACAAGCGCAGCTGAATATATCCATATACAATCTGCGCTATACAAATTAATGTTTATTATTATTATAGAATTCGACAAATATTCAGAAAATAATGTCATCTTTCACCATTTTTATGTTTATTTCACTCTTCTTTTTCCTCCGTCGGTCATGGAACTTTTGGAAACTAATCAATTGATTTCAATTGGAGTATTCACTCGTATAGATATTCCCAGAATATGATCTTTCAATGCAGGGTCGATTATTCTTAACAATTATGTCACAGAATAGGGGAACAGATTTCGAAAAAGTATTAACCTCGTAAATAACTTTACCGAAACTTTTGATAATAGATCAGAGCCGAAAAGCTCATTATTCTTTTAGATCACCATCTCAGATGTGAGTGATTGATTCCCCTACCCAATTAAAAAAAAAATACATAAATAAAAATACGATAGTTATTATTGATTTCAGTTTATGTGAATGCGTACCGAATCTTTCATTGTTATGTGTCACCAGGGCACCTCGGGCAATTGTTATATTCATTCATTATATTCGCGGAGTTTCTCCCGGACTGGATATTAAACACTGTCGATTACATTCAATGCTATGTTGATCCGTATAGTCCTGAAATATATTGTGTTTTTTTGTTTTTTGTTTTTATTTTTATTTCTGCGTTCACAATACATTATCAAAAATATTTACATATTACATATATGATCCTCTTCAGAATTATATAATCCTGTGTCTAATTCCATAATTTCTGTAGGTCTTACGTGGAAGACGAAACGGTGACACGACATAAATGCTCCTGCCACATTTGCTCTGGTCAAATATATCAGAGGACATAGGCTTAGATTAAGGATTATAAGAGTTTTTGGTTCAGAATAATGTAAATATTAGGGTTAGGTTTTATCTAGTTTTGGATGTAAGGTTTTTATGTATGGCTTAACGTGCAGATTTTACATCAGAGCAATCGTCGCCAGAGCAAATGTCATGGTACCGATGAAACACCCGAGTGATAAATGATAAAGGTTTGGTTGCTACCAGTTGTAGAACTAGCCGGTATCAAAATTCAGCCATTTCCAAGTTTAAGGGCGGTCAATAACCCCTCCTTCTCTCTCTCCCCCTCTCCCCCATCTCTCTCTCTCTCTCCCTCCCTCTCCCTCTCTCTCTTTCTCTCCCCCACTATCTCCCTCACACCTTCCTCTCCAAGATTTAATCCTTTGTCTCTTGTCTTCCCTTCTCTTTCTTTTCTTGTTATAGGGGGAGAGAGGGTCTGGAACATCGTCTGCTCTTTTGTTCCACGTACTTTTTACCTCTCAGCGCTTTCAATTTTATATGTATTTTATACTTATGCGTTATTTAGCCCTGTTTATTCTTGTAAATAATGTTTTAATACCCTATACACATACTTTATGATAATGTTAAATATTATGTTTTTTTATGTTTTATGTATTCCGCTACTTTAACAATCTTCGAATTTCATTATTGATGAGTTTTGCTAGTTGTGGCAGTTTTCATTCATCTACAAATTATATTTTGGACGTATTTTCTTGCTTTTGTCCCGTTGTATCTGCCTACCTTACTCACTCTAATGCGAGGTCAGTATATAGACCTTACTATTGACTTAATGCTACTCACTAATTTGTTTTGTTGTTATATAAATATAGGATTTGTATAGCGCACGTATCCACCTTGCTAGGTGCTCAAGGCGCTCCTATATTACCCCAGCTAAGTTAGTCTACCGATTCTGGTGCGCACAGCTTTTAAGGAATTACTTCCTGCCGGTACCCATTTACCTCACCTGGGTCGAGTGCAGCACAGTGTGGATAAATTTCTTGCTGAAGGAAAACACGTCATGGCTAGGATTCGAACTCATGACCCTCTGTTTGAAAGGCGAGAACCACTAGACCACGACGCCCCCACATAATTATGAATCGTTATGAATAAATTTCCTTTCATCTACGATTGTGATGTAATTATTTTTTAACATGTTAGGTTTATGCCCTTGGGCCTTCGAATCATATCTAAAGGTGTCTTTTTTAAGAAATGGATATACAGATTAATAGAAATTAAACGTCTCCTAGCTTGATTTTACTGATATTTCGCTTTGGGGCTTATCATCATAACGCAGACGCATGTATCTGAATAAGACGTCGACCAGTATTGACCAATTTCCAAATCATTTATTATGAAGAAATCAAGATGTTAAACGACTTATTAGATAATCACCTATATATTGGTGAAGATAACTCATTTTTTATTTACCTCCCAGGAACTGACCGGAAGACAAAGGCTTCCACCGGATGATGTTGTCTGGAAAGTAGCGTATGAACTGAACTTTTTTTTTGGAGGGGGGGTATTTAATTTTCTTCTGTGATGTAAAGTGGGTCACTGTTGAAGGGAATGGCACGGAAAAAAGCCCTTTTTAATGACCAGGAGGTGGGGGAATTGGGGGCCATGGACCCCAACAAATTGTCACCATAAAGAAAAAAGGGGAGTCAAGGAGAGAAAAAGAAAAGATGAACGGCGATAATATATCATTTTCTGAATATTATGAAGAAAAAAAAACATCACGAAAATCATATTTTCATTATTAGAGAGGTCTATTTTCTTGCTCGATCGCAGATTTTTAGTAAATTTGCCATGTCTGGACCCCTCATTTTTGGGGGCTCATTACGCCACTGGCGTTCGGTGAACTGGATCAGGTGTAATAACGTAATGGAAATCCACCTTTAGGGGGTACTCCAGACAGAAAATAATATTTGAACAGATAAAGAAAAATCAGACAAACAAAACACTGAAAATTAATCAAATTCGGACAAGGAATACAAAAAAGTTATGGCAATTTAAAGATTTCTATTATTCGGTGAAACAGTTCTAGGCATGTCTTCATGAATATTCAATGAGCAAATTGATGATGTCATATCCCCACTTGTTTTTTTGTATTTTACTATATAAAATTAGATTTATCAAATTTTTTTCCTTCAAGAACCAAAATAATTGGAATGGCAACTTGATCTAGAGTATTGTTATGTTCATTGCTGCTACTTATTTCATTACAAGGGAGACATATCATTCACACATGTATACAAAAATGAAACAGTTATGATTTCATATAATAACAGAAGAAAAAGGAAAGTGGGGATGTGACAAATAATAATAATGATAATAATAATAATGATGATAATAATAATGATAATGATAATAATAATAATAACAATGATAATGACAATAATAATAATAATAATAATAATAATAGTAATAATAATAATAATCATAATCATAATACTACTACTAATAATAATAATAATAAAAGCGGTATATTTACCCAGGGTAGCCACTTCAGTTCCGAAAACTTTTCTCCCAGCGGGCCCTGCTATTATTATTACCCGGCTAAGCTAGGCTACCTATTCAGGTGCACACAGCTGTTTAAGGAATTATTTCCTGCCGGTACCCATTTATCTCACCTGGGTTGAGCATAGCACAGTGAGAGTGGATAAATTTCTTGCTGAAGGAAAATACTCCATGGCTAAGATTCGAACCCACAACCCTATGTTTGAAAGGCGAGAGTCAGAACCACTAGACCACGACGCACACACATAATCAATCACCACCTGACATCATCAGGCCACCTAATGAATATTCATGACGACGTGCATATAACCGTTTTCACAAAAATCAATATCTTCACTATTTGTTATAAGATTTTGATGATTTTTTAAAGCATTTTCCTCTGTGAATTTTATTCTACTTATTTAGATATAAATATTTTCAGCCTGAAGTACCCCTTTAAAGAAAAAAGGAAAATCCGTAGGGCCTCATCCAAGCACCTATAATTAGACGTGAAAATTGCTTCATGATGTAGCAGTCGCAAGACGGGGGTCCGTGGGGGGGGGGGGGGGGCCTCGTCCCCCTTAAAAGGAGGAGGGAAGGAGGAGAGAATGAAAGGGAAGGAAACATTGATTGAAGAGAGGAAAGAAAATGACAGAAGAGAGAGAGAGAGAAAGAAAAGAAAAAAATGTAAGTAAAGCGATAAGATAAGGGAGATGGGAAAAGAAAGGAAAGGGAGAAGGGAAAAGGAAGGAAAGAAAAAAGGGAAAAGAGAGAGAGAGAAGGGAAAGAGAGAAAGAAAGGAAAAGGAAAGGGGAGGTGAGAGAAATGGAAGGAAGACAGAAAAGAAGAAGGAAAGAAAAGAGAGGGTGAAAGGAAAGAAAAACGGGTACAAATAGAGAAAAGGAGAAAACTGAGAATGGAAAGAAACAGAATAAGAGAAGCGAGAGAAAGGAAAGGGAGAGGGGAAAAGAAAAGAAGGGGAGGGAGAGAGAGAGAGCAAAGGGAAAGGGAGAGATGAAATAAATGAAGGAAATGGGGAGAAGAGAGAGAAGGCAATGGAAGAGACTGATGAAAAAAAAGGAAAGGAGAAAAGGAGGGAAAGAAAGGAAAGGAGACGAATAAGGAAAAGGGAGAGAAAAAATAGAAAAGGGAAGTGTAAGGGAAAGAGGAAAGAAAGGAAACAGAGAGAGAGAGGGAGAGAAAAACAAAAGTTAGATAAAGGGAAGGTAGATATAGATGAATAAGGGAAAAAGATTGAAAGAGATGGGGGAAAAAGGAGAGGGAGAGAAAAGGAAGGTGGAAAGGAAAGGGAAAAGAAGTGAAAGTGAGAGAGAAAGGAAGGGAAGGGAAGAGTGAGAAAGGGATAAGAATGGAAAGGAAAGTACTATATTGGTTCACACTCCTTACAAACATCGTAATCATGTCAGTGTGGTATAATCATTCTCACTTTGTACTCTAATGAATTTGTTCAATATGTACATGTATATTGTATTTCAGTTGTTGAAAAGGGGTGTAGAAAAAAAAATCAAATCATATCACGCCAAATAAAAACAATGGTGATATTCACTACGATATTGATGAACAGTTGCAGCTTTTCATACATGTATATGAACTTTCAGATTGCAAAGCAAAATTGTTTGCAACTGTTATTCAGCTCAGATAAGTTCGGGATGATTACCCTTGATAGTCACTAAATTAATAGCATAAACATTTTCAATATTAAATCTGAGGAATCTGATAATTTATTGATTTCTTTGGAATTTTATGCAGTAGCTCTTAAGACTACAACTTTCAAGCGTTTTACGATTGAACAATTTTCACCTTTCAAAGTTGTTGCTTTCCTCAACGTGTACATTCGTCAATATCAATGTCGGCTTTGAAATGAAATACACAGCGCCATCTTTTATCGGAAACGGGACAGTGTATACTTGTCTGAAAAAGTTTTTCATGTCAATCGTGGCAACAGTCAAATGTCTTTGCTTGGATTAGATCTTTAATTTTTCATCTTTGTTTGAAAGAAAAATATTTTTGAAAATGAACTTGTAATAGTGGTTAATGATAGCATGTAGGAATCAAAATCATCAATAAAATCAAATTAACTCGATTGAAAAGACTAAAATCACAGTTTAAAAACACTCGAATAAAACTCAGCGAGACGTGCAGTGGTATTTTTTAAAAAGAACTTAAACCGTCAAGTAGGGTTATCATGTACACATATATAATAATTTGTTATGCAAATAAATAAACAATAATACATAGAGATGGGAAATCTAAGTAATGAGGAAAGTTCGATGAAATGTGTACAAAATACCCTTCTCTCGTCTTTCTCTGTTTACAAAATATTTATAAGCCATTCTACCAAACAGTCAAGACGCCGGATGAGCAACAAGTCATGTGGGATGTGATGACAAACAGTCAGACTTGACGGTGAAATATTTTAATGATTGCACGATTAGACGAGCTCACTGCTGTCGTCATCACTTAATCACCGAGTGCTGAAGATAAGACACCGTTTCAAACAGTTACCCGCGTCTCGTCCAAAGCGATAATTTTTAGCGGAGTAAAGGCGCGCGCGTGCATTTTCATCTTAATTTAGTTTTGATCGTCTGCGATGCTCGTCGTGGCCGCAGTGGAAATCAGTTTGAGCCATCATCTAAATACATCACTCTCGGGAAGTTTAGTCATAGCAAGTGACAGCCATCAAACAGTCCAAAAGCCAAACACTATCAAGTGAAAACGTCTTTGCCTTGATGACAAGGGCCTCGAAGTTTTTTTTTCGTCAGAATTTTGAGAGTACTGCAATTTATTGGTTCATTGCAGGTTAACTAGGAGATCACTGACTTAATCAGAGTTAATATCTAACTGGATTCTCTAGAAAAACTTTCCACGGCTCATTGAAACATTTTCAGGATAAAAAACTTTTTCTTGAGAACTTGGATAGTGCAAATATTTGTTGATTATTACAGTTCGACTGCGAGATATTGGTTCAATCAAGTCTTTCTAAACTTTCATTGAGTTCTACAAAAAATATTCGATCAGCAGTTATCTCTCAACGGAAAGCATCAACATATTTTTTTTTATATAAATCAAGCGTTTTCTCGAACTTCCGTGGGCCTCTTGGAGGCAAAAGAAGGACTGTACGCAAAATGGTCTACGAATGATTTTTATATTTTTTTGAAAAGTGCTGATAACTTCTCAAAGAATCTTGGAACTATCTAAACCGAAAGTGGTATCGCGGGAAACTAAGTTTCTTTTCCCCAGAACCTTCTGCTACAAGTTTTATGTGAAGTGGTGATAACCTGGATAAGAGCTTCTGCGGATATAGAAGTGCAAACATGGCAATATTAAAAGGAATAACGATCCATTCAAACATGATTTTATCCTGGATGTGGCTCGTGGTGGCCGTTACCAGTGTAGGAGCCATATCGTTTCGGGAACAACCAGAAAGTATAACAGCCATCGGTGGGGAGACCGTTGTACTTCACTGCGCTGTCAACAACCAAGCCGATATTCCTCTCTACTGGCAGAACCTTGATACCGCTTCCTACATCAGCTTAAACCGAAGGATGAACCCCTACGGCCAGATTGGAGAAGAACAACTGAGCAGATTTGAAGTGACAGGCAATGTTGAAAGAGGCGAGTACCATCTACAGATCACCAACGTTTCGAAGGCCGACGAAGGCAGGTATGCCTGTGTGTTCTTTCTTAACTTTAATTACTACAGTCAAGTTGCCAAGGTTAGGGTAGTTCGACCACCGGATCGTGGCTACCCAAAGTGCGCTATTGATCCCATCCAGAGAGCCAATGTCGGCGATAACATCACATTGTCTTGTGAGTCCCGTGGGGGTGATCCGCCGGCGACGTTGTCCTGGGTTCGAGGAACGACGCGGTTGATCACGAAGAGAGGGCGCCACCACAAAGGTGACCCGATTGTCCATTATTCCATGACGTTGACAGAAGAAGATTCGGACGTCCGTTTCACGTGCGTGGCTACCAACTCTGCATTGGAGCAACCGATAACATGTTCCCTGACCCCACTTCGTAGCAGCCTGGGTGTCTTACTTCGACCTGTAGTCGCCAGCGTGGAGGTTGGCCAAGCTTTCACATTTGCCTGTATCACAGAGAGAATGCCTAATCTTGCGTACCAGTGGTACATCAACAACGAACTCATCGACGGGCGAGAATCGCGATTCACCTACCTCCGTGGAGGTCAGAGACTCCTGATCGAGGCCGTCACCATGGAAGACGACTATGCTCTGGTTAAATGTGAGGTCACCCAGAAGGATTACAGTTATTCAGGATCGGCAGTGGGTCTCCTTTGGGTGCAGTCCAACAGGATTAGCACATCCGATGTCCAGGAAGCTGCAACCGAAGCACCCTCACCACGCGGGATAGCCACAGCAAACATCGTGACGAAAGTCCGAGCAACTACCACATCAGCAAAGGCAACAACAGCGCCTACCACTCTCGCAACGACAACGCTTTCAACCACATCATCACCTCCAACCACCACAATACCTACAACAAAGGCAACGACAATGAAACCGACATCAAAAGCAATAACGGAACGACCTACAATTCCCCAAGTGCCTCTTGTGGTCAACGATGGAAATATTGTGATTTACGAGTCTTCGTCGTCGTCGTCGGTTTCATCTGATATATTTTCCAGTTTAAGTTCGGTTTCATCGCTTTCGTCGGACAACGAGATAGAAGTTCCCGAGAGCGAGACTACCGGCCTAGTAGACATTTCACTTCCAACTGAAACCAGCGCACCTACCGAAGCATCTACGACACAGGTAACCAAGACACAGCCTCCAGAAATGTCTGGTAACGACCTGACTCCTACTGAAACTCAGGAAGAAACAAATGCAAATATTATCCTAAACGCAACCCATCCCGTTGAAAACTCAACGAATAACCTTGTAAATGTTTCTGTAACCTCATCTACAAGTGCAACTGATGTCATGGAGGTGGGTAGTGGTGACAGTATTGGCATTCCGATTGATGAGACAAACATTTTTACAGATCAAGAACTGCCACCGCCGAACAAAACCGACCGATTACGCGGGAATCCGAACTGGGGGCTGATCGCGGGGTTGTTCGTCGTCTTCCTCCTCGTCGTCGTCGCGCTCAGTGCCTTAGCGGTATTTCTATATAAAAAACACGGCAAAGAAGCGACTTCGACGCCATCCACGTGATCGTAAAGAGGTATTCAGTTGAACATCGAAAACAACTCCTCTCTATCAGGGCCTATTGGTAGCCCGAAACGTGAGACAAATACGTGATGTTTTTGCAGTTTATTGGAGTTGGATATTACACACTGTGCTGCAGTATTGAATTCTAGTCGGCTGCTGCAGAAAAAATGAAGTTCTATACTTGTTCAACCAGTTTGGAACATCATTGAGATGCCTTACATTAGTTATATAAATCTGGAACAAGGTGCTTAATTCATTAGGTTTCATCCAGAAAAGAATAGGTAATAGTGGACGTGTCGTGGAGTAAAGGTTCTTACTCTTGCCTTGCAATTAGATGGTCGTGTGTTCGAAACCCGTCGCGGCACTAGCGTCATTTGACAAGAAGTCAATCTACATTTTGCCATGTTTTGAACGGGTACATGGTAAAGGAATCAAAGCCAATGAAGTACGAGTAGCAACTGATCTTAGAAGCGCTTATCCTGTTGAAATTCTCCCAGAAAGTACAATTTGCGGACAGAGCGTTCAATCTGTTCAAAACGTATTAAGCGGGATATAGATTTTGTCATAGTGACAAGACATTTTGAATCGTTATTTCTATTTCTGGTGTGTCAAACATGTAAACTTTGTATAAATCGGTGTAAATAATATTGTACAGGTTGAATAGTGACGTTATTTTAAGTTTTTTTTTCTACACTGAAGTCCACGAGTGAGTGCTCTTCATTAATCTAAAAAGAATCTTATGTATTTTCATTTTCAGACTATTCTTCAAAGCCCGACACAAATTATGATAGTTTTCCACAAAATATTGCAGGATAATATAGAAAAGGGATAATAAATAATCTTGATTTTATGAAAGATTCAAGGGAAAAAACACCACTGCGGTTTTGATAGATTAGATAACATACAGTATTGAATATTCTTAAAAGTAACTGCCAAAAGATGCTTGGACATGAAAAAAAATGATGCAAAAAATTAATATAGAAATAAATTTCGTTACGAAGGATATTTATTTGAGAATGTTTCTTTAACCAGTCTAAGGTTAGTTTAGCATGTAAAGATTTGATCACGTTTTGATCACATTTGATGCCAATGCTAATCCTCTATCAATTGTTGAACTAAACAATAATATTAAACTCTCACCAGTTTCCGCAATTTCTTTCATTATTTTGGTTAATCTTTTAACTTTTATCATAATCATTATTATCATTAATTATTTTATACTACATTTTCCCAAAATGGTCCAAAGCGCTTACAGCCAGGAATATAACTTTCACATTTAATTTCTTTCGTCATGTGTCACTTGTTTACGCTACAAGCACACAACATTAAATGGCTAATAATACAAGTGTATGCAACGTGGATGCAATTAATTGTCATTGTACACTTGTCAGATTTTTCTGATGAATTTGAAAGCGTTGTCATTTTTATAGTGCGTTTCCCAAAATGGTCCAAAGCTCTTACAACCAAATTTTTTTTTTCATTTCATCTATTTTGACGTTCCTCATGTGTTACTTGTTCACGCTATGAAGCACACGATATCACATGACTAAGACAAATGATTAATAACAATTGACCCTTTTACAGGTGTATGCACGTGGATGCAATTTATTATCCTAGTACACTTGTCAGCTTTTTCTGATGAATTTGAAAGTGTGACGACAGACCTTATGTTTTGGCCATGGTCATCATAGCTAACACCTGACCTATCATTGATCCACGAAGAGATTTTTTCCCCTCAAAAGGTGCTAAAATACTTTTTTAATTTCAGGGGGTTATGTATTATTTTCTTTTTAAATAGTGCACCTTATCTATACTGAGAAAGACGATGATACTTTTTCGGGGGGTATTAATGCTTGACAATTTTAGGTTATACTTTTCTTCAAATATAGATATCACATAGGAAATTTAATCGGTTGAACATGTAAAGAATTTGTAAAGACAACATTTTTAGCTTGTTTTACGATTTCAATGGTGACACTCCAACATGGAGGTGGTTCTTTCGTCTTGTCTCTGCGCCATTTCGAGTAATTTGACATAATCCCTCTATTAAACTATTAAGACATGAATATCAGCATGAGACACATTCTTATGTCTTCTATCAAGTGGAATGGTAAAATTGTACATTATTTGCTGTTATTAATCATAAAAGAGAAATGTGTCGATACAATTATATTTTGAACCATAAACATGCAAATAATGACACAAATTGTCCTTTTCTGTAATTAATATTAGTTGGATAGCTCAGATGAACGATTGCACTGAGTTTCCCCGATCGAATTCATAATGAACATAATGATAATCTTAATTCATTATTTTTCAATGTCTAGAAAAATATAGAAATATATTTTTCATGGAAATTTAAAGATGGCCCCAAATTTGCCGATTATTTTGACAAAGGGAACAGGAATATCAAGTATCTCTACACTTCATGTATTAACAAGATTGATTAATGTTCTTTGATGGTGCATGAAGTTCCCAATTTCCGAAAAAACGAGCATAAAAATGACAAATTCTTCTTTTTATCAAATGAGGACTTACGTCCCTTTGAAAATTACTTTGTTATTATATCAAAAGGGCAAGCTACCTTAACAGGTGTCGTATCTGTCTCGGATATAGGACAGGGGGTTTCAAACGGTGTTTGTTTATTTGTGTTTTTTTACAGTTTGATCTGATAACGATTTCTATCATAATTATCAAGCTGAATCGGAATAGGCTTTCTTTACATTGGATTTTTTTTTATTCTTTTGAATTTCATGTTTTAAATAAGGGCCCTCCTATGACCTAACATTAATTATATAATTTTTAATGAGGACAAGGTGGGCAATAATACATGTGCGGATGAAGAAATGACCGACGAAATAATGTATTTTTATTTTCAGTCAGAGTAACTCATAGCAATTTATTGTAACATTAAATTTGATGTTGTACACGCTGCATACTATACTGTATTTATTTAGCATTAATAATGAAAAATACATTTGTATAAAAACCATGTTAAGTAATTGTAACTTGGCGTAACAGGCTGACACACTATTGTATTTTCTCATGATAATCACACAATGTTGCAGGATGTCAAATTAGATCGAATTATTTAATGTTTTGATTGTCTTTCATGGGGCATTAATTCATTGTCTTTCCGACAATCATTAGTTGTCTACAGTGGTATAAAAGTTATAATTTTTATTTTGTATTTAGACTTTGTACCTGTTAGTTACCAAAACAAGGAATATTAAACAAATTGATTATAAGAAAATATCTGCCTTAATTTCCCGTGTCATATAAAAAACCAGTGAAAGGAATAATTGAGATGAATTTTGAGCCATTATCGCGAATCTCTCATAATTGTGTATAAAAACTCCTGAGTTATCATAAATTAAAAGAAACAAACCTAAACTAGAAAAGTATACACACCAAACTGTTACATTTGGAATGAATTAATTTTAGAAGTGAACTACATGTACTAGAAGCGTTGAGCCTTTGTAATTAGACATAAATCTGTCCTTCTTTTCAGACAAAAAAAATCACATACATTTTAGTGTTGTCCAGTGATCGCTGAGGAAATAAAGATGGTAAATATTCAATTGAAAGTTCTTCAGGGAAGTTTATTGATATTGATAAAAGCAATTATATAAAGGAAAAAAAAAGGTCTAATCACAACTTTAAGAAAGATTTCCGTAAGATTCGAAATCATATTACGAGCATCATCCGTTAAACGTTTGAAGGAGTACTTACGTAATTATTTGTGTTCAGATGCAGCGCTGTACATTGATTTGTAATGATGCACAGTGAAATATCCATTTCTTTTGAGACACCATGTAAAACAGTTAATGATGGCTTGCGTCACTTAAAAGTGAAGACGGTAAAAACTTCTCTCTATTAGACGATCGGGGGAGCATTTCATTTTACAAATTTCCACTGACTATTGTTATAAGCTACCGAAATCCTTGCATCTGATTAGGTCAGAGAAAACTTGTCACTGAAAAATGACTGAAAATTATAATAAAAAAACTCTCGATCCTGTATATGTCTCACATATAAATCGCCACATAATTAAATTTGATGATTACCTTGCCCGATCTGTGCCTCATCTATTTGCACTCATAATTATAGCAACATGAAATCCATTTCTTTTGAGACACCCTGTAGAGGTGAGGGCTGTCCCTGGATCGGTGCATGGGGGAATGATGAAGACAGAGGGTATAGACACAGGAAAGGGGGAGCTTCCAGAAATCGGAAACAAGAGGGCTGAGTTGGTTACGAGCAGGAGGAAGTCGACTTCCTTGGCATTTGAACGGATTGACATTCGAATGAAAAGTTGAATCAAATCACCACCCATGCCCCCTCCCTGCCTGGCTGTGCATGCCCCCCCCGCCCGCTCCCCCCCCCCCTCTTGGTCGTCTGTGTGCAAAGACTAGTATAAAGTAGCACTTCATTTTTTACAGTGTATCTCTAGGTAATCCTGAATATTACGCATCTGATGGTTTTACTTATTTATCGATGTATCGAAGTTTTTTGTTGAAATGCATTACAGTTGGTTGCTACACAAGTTGCGCTCTGAATGAATTATGGCACGCAGTTATGGTCATGAATGAATTATTTCTATGAAATTACAAACAGTGGTGGATCGGGGAGGGGTGGAGTACCAGCCCAAACCTCCAATATTATTTTTTTTATCTTTCTTTTTTGCGGTTATTATTATTATTATTATTATTATTATTTTTTTTTTTTTTGGGGGGGGGGCGGAAAAAATGCAAATCATAAGAGGTGATGGTCATTTTTCTGTTGCTTGTCAAATCTTTGCCCCAGAGAATGTACCCCCACCTAGTAACTACGAATTCGAGATCAACCATTGATCAACTGGGGGGGGGGGGGATTTAATTTGTATCTATATGATTGTGATTATACTGAATACTTTATGAAATTTTGATATATATATATGGGCATTGATTACAAATATGTTTTACCTCATAAATATAAGTATATTTGTTTTACATCACTCTTATCATACGTGCCTTTTCGTATACAAGGTAAATCTCGTCAGTCTTTTCTATTAAAGAACTTTCAAAATGTATTTATATAAAAGTTCTCAAATTGCAGAAAGATTTATGTGATTGTGTTTGTATGATTGCTCTATCGGTTTCATTTACATTTTATATATTTGATGTGCGAACGATGCAACTTAGTCTATTGAGTATAATTTTAAATCAAAATTACTTATCATTTTTGTAAATGATTTTCATAGTTTATGAGAGTGTTTTATTTTACCACTGGGTGTATTTTATGAAGTGATGTATAGTAGCATATCAGTGAATAAAGTATATAATTTTTAAGATAATCATGCTTTGTCTTGCATCTTGTTTTTCTATTTTGGGGGTCATGGGCGGAAATCCCAGGGTAGGGGGGACAGGGGGGGGGGCGCCCCCCTACTCAAAATAGTAGGGGGACACAATATCAAATGTCCACCTACTATTTTTTGATCTGTTATGATGGAGAAAAACACATCATTCACAATCGAAATAATACATGTATTTTGGACTAAATGACCTTACATTTTGGGTGAAACCTTTCTCTTATAATTAGAGTTTGTGATGGACGGTTGAGCAGTTTGGATGTAATTAATGATTATAATAATGATAATGGATTGGAGTTGACTGAAAACAATATTATGAAGCAAAACATTTCATAAAATGTACATCTAAATTAATATCAATGTAATTATAAGAACTCGATTGAATAAGACTAGTAATTAGTTATTACTCTGCAAAAATTAACTCTTAAAAAATACATATTGAAACTCACATCCGGGAGATAGACAGAAAGAGAGAGAGAAATAGAGAGAGAGAGAGAGAGAGAGATGTAGAAAGAGGGGAAGGGGGGGGGGGTTGTTAAGGAGAGATAGAGACAGGTACAAAGTGTGGGGGGTACATCTCCCATTTTTCGATCTTTCTAATGTCAATCTAGCGATTGTCGGGATGAGATAAGATAGCTGCCAAATTGGCGCGCAGACAAAATCGTGTCCATAATCACTTCAAATTTGCAAGATTGATTTTCGATACGGAAAGCTTACTAAGGTGACGACACATAGCTCAATAAGCCCGCAATAAGCCTTCATGACTTATTTTTCTTCCCGAAAATTTCCTTGTAATTATTATACTTGACGAAACCGTTGAAGACGGTGTAATACTTATAAGAAAATTGATTGTGCAGAAATCGAGAGAAGATTTTGTTTTAAGTATGCACAAAATGTCAATGCTTAAAAGGCATGCTTCACAACGAGAGGGACTTCTTTCGAGAAAGGAATTATTTATTGATGATACTGATCAACTTAATATATTGAATAAATTTGATTTTAATTATATTATATATGATTTCCAGGCTTACTATATGCAAAGATGACAAATCTGGCCAATTGGAGAAACAAATTTGAGTAAATTTTAAATGTAAATACAATGTAAAACATTTGCAATGTAAGGTGCTTAGAAACATTTATTTATAATAAGCGCTCTGTAAATTATCATTTATCATTTTTTGTAAAGAGGGTGCTGTCTTCTATACTATCTCCCTCATGCCAAATTGATAATACATATTCATTACCCTTGCTTTAATCGAGAAAACGTAAGCCTGTCATAATAATTTAGCAATATGACTCCTACCAAGTTCATTATTCATAGGTAGAGTGTGGCGAATTCGGATTAATGCCTTGTCAATAGACATGGAGTATATTTATACATCCTATAACCCGTTCATGAAGTCACGACGCCCCTGCAGTTTCATAATTATAGTTTGCCTATCTGCCTTTCTTGACCTTTCTCTGTTGCTTCGCTCTCTCGCTTTCTCCATTCTCCTAATATCTCCAGTCTCTTTATTTTTCTCCTATCTTTCCAATCTTCCTCTTTCCTTCCCCTCTCTCACTCTTTTTCATTTTCTCTTTCATTATATTTTTCTCTCTCCTCCCTTCCTCTCTCCCTCTCCCATGCAGTCATCGTCCAGCCCTCTTTTCTCCCTCTTTCTTTCTCTTTATTTCCTTCCTTATCATCCACTTCAGTTATTCAGTCAATACTTACCAGCAGAATTACATGTATATATAATGCATCTTGCCCTTTGACCTCCAACAAACAGGCATACAGGAAATATCTTTCTCTCTCTCGCTCGCTTCAATTTTCTCTTCCTTTTCATCCACTTCATTTATTTAGTCAATGTTTACCAGCATATAGCCTCTTGCTTATTGGACTAGACATGCTGAAGGAAATAATCTTCCTCTCTTTCATTTAATTTCTCTTTCCTTTTAATCCACCTCAGATATTCAGTCAGTGTATTATACCCAGGGGTGGATCCAGGATTTTTCGAAAGGGGGGGGGGGGGCACATTTTCCCGAGGAAAAATTTAAGCAAAAAAAAAAAACCAACAAAAAAGGGTTTTAACCAAACGTTAAGGAGATTTCGTCCATGAAAAAATTTGACAAGCAAAAAAAAAAAATAAAGAAAAAAAGGGTTTAACAAAAAATTTAGGCTATTTCGTCCACGAAAATACTTGACAAGCAAAATAAAAAAAAGGTCTTCAATTTCAAAGGGGGGGGGGGCACACTTCTGTTTTAACGGCATTTTTACTTTACGTATTTCATTTTGTCTCTCAAAAGGGGGAAGGGGGCACGGGACGGCTGTGCCCCCCTGGATCCGCCAAAGTATATACCAACACATAACCCCTTGCTCGTTGAACTCAATAATCAGAGGAAATAACCAACGTCATGCCCAATCAGGAGTTTAAATACCTTCTACTTAAGGACGTTCCACAGTTAAAGTGAAATCCATGTCATTTTCACCAAACTTTGCACATAGATACTTTAGAACCTTAATATTCGAAATATGCAAAAATTAACATAGGTCCATGTGCTTGATTTTTTGCTATAGAGCTTCAAAGTTCACCCAAATTGATGTTCTTAAAAATTGCGCATTCAAAAGAATTTGGCATTTTTAGACCACCCAAGATTACTACAATGAGTTTAAACCTCTATTACTCAGTCAAAATACATGAAAAAGTCATCAAATTTCGCAAGAGAGTTAATAATTGTATCGTTAGAATGGAGAATCTATTTATAGTGCTATTTATTTGCAATTTTAAGTTTAACAGCACTGCCATTTCTTAAAAATTGCATAAAAGATAACAAAATCCCAATCTAAAAAACGTGAAATTTCAGTTACAAACTACAAACGTACAATAAATGCTGCACTTTATTAAAAATCCATGTCATTTTCACCAAAATTTGCAGAGTTGTAGAGGAAGGTATACCTAAGCGGTACAAACATTAAAAAATAGGGGTTCATGTGCTTGTTTTTAAACTATCAGCATTTTTATTAGAGCAAATGTGCTTTTTAAAACACCAAAAATGCGCCGAATGCTTTGTATCTATGTGAAGAAAAAATCAAAACCACTCAACCATTTATTCAAACTCGGGGTAATATTCGTGATTCTTGGCAGCACTGCAGAGTAAAGTATTTTGAAATTGTAGAGAATGTTTTTTTGAATGGTCCATGGAATAATTCCACTTTATAGCTTCATGAAATAACACATCGGATCTGCAGTTAAAGTGCAGAAGATGAGAAAAATCAGCTCATACCCGCAGCTAATTAATCACCTGTTCATCCATTGTGACGTCAGCGCGCAGAGTGTAAACTATGCGCAGATCATAATGCGCACAAACATAACTGTGGAACGTCCTTAAAACGTTGAGATGATTGCCCGAACAGGCAAGTACTTTTAGACCGTCTTGCCCTGACGGAAAAAGACCGTAATGTTTTTAAAGGGGAAGTCCACATTGACATCTAGATTGCTTTAAAGAAAGAATGTGGAAGAAACATACTCATGAAGTTATGCGAAAACCTATACCAAAAGAATTACAAAATTGATTTCGGAAATTCTAATTTTGTGACGTCACATGCAAGCACACCTCTTAGAAGGTAAGAATGGATTTCACTTGTTCATTCAGTGTATCACTAAACATGTTATTTCACGTCATCATGAACCATTGCGAAGGGAAATATCAATGTTACATGACGTCCGAGGAATCTCCTTTGCACGTGACGTCAAAAAACAAAAAAAGTTAATAACCTTTATTTTTCTCAAGCTCTCATTGATTATCTCTCTCTTGCTTTTATCAATATACTCTAAGGTGTTTCATGGGGAAAATAAAACTTTGGAAAACTATTGAGAGTTGAAGAAAAATTTAACCGAAATATGATAGTTATTCATGAAAGCGATATCTTAAATGTATCAAGAGAACCAAAATGCAAATAAAACCAAATGACGACAGAAGTTTTTTAACCCAAAAAAATCAATCCAACCAATTAATCGAACGATCGCTCGCGATCGAGCGATAAACCAATCCATCAACCAAGCACTAAATCGACAATCAATACATAAATCAAGCAACCAATCAATTTTAATCAAGTATAAAGGTTCTTGATTTGCTTTATTTCATTTCAGATAAATTTGCAGATGGCATCCACTTTCTATATCAAATCGATTGACAGTGGATCTCTGCAATAACATAACTTCACAGCTATTCACAGAGGAATGCAGATATAAAATATGGAATAAATAAATACACAAAAACTGCAAGTTAGTACTGTTGCAGAATGGAAAAGAAATGTGATAGTCCACGATATCTACATATGTTATTCAGTTTTAAACCACGAGGAAATTTTGATAATTACCACAAAATGGTTTATGCAATAATGAAAAATTCGTAATATTAAAATTTGTGTATCTTTTAAAAGAATATTGTAAAAAGAAACATTGCATGATGTTCATATAACTTATAATTAATTTTGCATGCACCTATTCATTAAAGAAGTAATTTTGAGTAAAAATAATCAACATTTTAATAATAAAAGCACGTTATATAAAAATCCTATAACAAAGGCTACATTATATTTTCCTAATGAGCAATTATTACTCACGGGTAATCCATGATTAATTCGGATGATTACGTCATCATAAAAGTGGTGCAGTTGTTTGTAAGTCACAGACAATGGCATATATAATATTGCTGAAAGAAAATCTAGAATTAAATTAGATGCACCTGTTGCTCGGCTTGAGACAATTGTTTTCCAGTTCGAGAAATTATTTGATCAGGATGTGACATAATTATGACAGTGATTCAAGCACTGCCTTTGAATTTGGGAAAAGTCACGATGATAACAAACTTACGGTGGGTCAAATGATGGCATTATAATCTATTTTATTCATTGCAGACACACAATGTTCAGATATTTTCAGATACGAATTTAAAAGAAATTTGACGCAGAATAGGGGAGGGGTCATAAATGCAATCCTTGCTTCAAGTGGCAAGTCTACTCATTGCACTTTTTTCACAAATATTGAAACAAGAACAAAACTTTACTAAAATGCATCTCAGGAAAGGAGCAATTTATGTGAAGCCTTATGAAATGGACAGGGTACTTGAGTGAGAAAGAGAGATGATAGGGGGGGGGGGAGACAAAGAAAAGAGAAAAGGGGGAGTGTGTGAGAGGGAGATTAGAAGAAAAGAGAAGAGAAGAGGGAAGGGACGGGATGATTTATCGCATGGATAAAGGGAGAATATTGCATAGTCGATAGGGAGATTTTGATTTGAATTGGGGAATTTCAGAAAATCGTACTAGTATTCGAATTTAGTTAATTTTCAAGTCATCGAAAGCGTTGAAGAATGAACAAAAAATGCCGAAGTTCTTTTTTTTTGGTATAAATGCGCTTACGTTGAAAAACATAACGGTTATCGCAATAGACGATTGACTTATTCTGTCTGCAGACGTTATACGATAACTTCATCTTCAATTTTGGAGGTGTCGTATATGGGTGCGGTCTATGTGTTCATACAACGAATTTAGCGGATACTTGGGCTTGGTTGTACATGTTGCGCAGAGTTCGTAAAAAGAACCGTGAAACCACCACTATAGTCTATTGCCACCTATCACATTCCTGTTTTTCCGTACGATTTTGTATTCAGATTGTTCAGAGACCTTAGCTTGCGAATTCCGTAGGATTTTGTGTACTACCCCAAACCCTACGACCAGTGTACGATCAGCGCAACCTTCGTAAGGTGCTCTGAAGATCCTACTTCTACTTCACGCTCTACCACAAGTCTATAGGCTAGGACTTTATACAATGTTATATATATATATATATATATATATATATATGTATATATATATATATATATATATATACGAGTGAGACGTAGTTCTTAGGTTTCCTTTTTTATTGCAAGCTTTCGGCCATCATCGGCCTTCGTCAGGCCTACAAAGAAATATATACACTAAATTATGAGTACCTGCACTACTCGTTGTGCTGAGTACCCCCTTACATTATATATATATATGTATTTAAAGCATTTTTCAAACTTCACACATAATCGTAGAGGCTACGATAGCTGCAGTGAGTCCTTGATGAGCAAGGCTCAATTTCGGGCTGGCTCCATCCATTTTCATCCGCTCCAGAAAAGGAATACAATTGGTGAACAAATGAAAACACAGTGGACGGACGCTCGATGGATATAGAGCGTATGCAACACGTATGCAATGAGTACGCAGCGGATGCATAGCGTTTTTCAACGGATGGCAAGATTTCTTTTTACGTTTCACGTCCGCTTTGCATCCGTAAGTGCAGTGGGATCAAGCCTTTATATAATAGACATACAAAATAATAATTTCACAATCTTCTCTCGTTTTTCACTATCCTCCTTCACTTGCCGATCGCAATGAATAAAATAACAATTAGTCACTCACATCTTTATCTTCTTAACTTGGTCCTTGCACGGTCCGTCTTGACTTTCATGTCACGCCAGTGTTATGCATCACGACCTGTCAATGGTTATCAAAATCCCACTTCAAAACAGCTTGCCTGACAAAGCAGTGCGAATCCCTGGCCTTAATACCTCTCCCGACGTACACTCGTCCGGGATAGGAAAGCCTTCCGCAAAGATATGATCTGCCCTCATCTCTGTCGTTTCCGTAACTACGAAGAAAGTGCCACACTTCACCAAGGAGTATTACAAAACATCCAGCTCCTTTAATACCAAACATGCCTATCTCATTGTTTCCTAGCAACTCCGTCACTACTTGACAACGCTTCGTCCTCTCGCAAGGCATGCATGGTTGACCGTGCATGGGTACAATACGATGCAAGAATTTCAATGAATGAAAAAAAAAAAAAATGAAGATCGAGCGCAGTAAACTGGTGAAAGAATTCGAACCCCGCAGATTGTTGGTCTGCCTGATGAATGGAGAGTTGTTGATCACTCTGCGACGTAGGGAGAAGTAAAAAAACACAGAAAATATATTGTCAAATGACGTTCATGACAAAGCGCGACCGAGAAGTCTTTATCGAAAATTGGTGAATCAAAGCAACAGTTTCGTCCTGGACTCTGGACAAACGACATATTTGCATTGTTTCGTCGGTTTCGTAACTTATTACGAATCTGCTGTTCCAGTTCACCAATTTTCGACAAAGACCACCCAGTCGTTCATTGTCATTGGCGGGCATCTTTCAATGCAACTTCTATGTTCTTGAAAACGTTCTGCGTCCCACTGCGAAAACCCCCTATTGATTTACTCAAATTAAATTTCTGCTTTTTATCCCCCTTATATAGGGTCATGTTTCATCTCCGGCCAGCATGAATACATAATATTCCTGATTAAACAGTCGTTTAGCTGTTTTTGTTTTGTAAGTCTTATGAGGGAGGGGGGTCCAATCATAACACCTTTAGCGTTCTTATACTAGTCATTTACCACACTCTGTATTTGCCACTCTCCATCCAGGTGGATGTTTCATAAAGCTGTTCGTTAGTTAAGAACGACTTTAAGAACGACTGGTGATCCTTTCTTGTGGTAAATGGTATATTCATTGGCGATGGTTTAGCGCGTGAGAAAGGTTCACCGGTCGTTCTTAAAGTCGCTCTTATCTTACGAACAGCATTATGAAACGGCCCTAGGCGTTGGGTACGCAGCAGAATGATACAGTCATTGCATATTGTCATGCACAGTACATTTGCCTCACATCTATACATGGCGACTCGCTGGAATACTCCCAAGGGAGTTGAAAATGTGCATAAGAATTGACAATACTGAACACTGCCCGGCGGGGTATTTATTGTCTGTAAATATAATAAAAATGAAATTATTTAGCTTGATACAGCCGGCCTAAGCGCTTAGAAACATTGTAGCCGGACAAGGCCGTATCTTTATGGATGAAGTCAGGGGGCTCTAAAGCCCGGCGGACACTGCGATTCGCTGCGATCCGAATTTGAAAAAAAATGTAATAAAATTTGATATGGACATTCTAATCTTAGCGATTAGAGGTAGGATTACTGAGATCGAAATTCAGTCTAGTTCGAGCATCCCTGTAGGAATTAAAGCAAATTCAAATCCAAATCGTAATGTCGTCTTCATCGGCTGCGACTTGAAGCTGTGTAGACCTTACTCCGACCACAGGGCTTGCCGCAAAGTAAAATCATGATTTTATTATTCCTGATATTATGCCGAACTTAACATGAACAAATCTTACTTCTTGGAACTTTCACATTTAATGCAAGAGGCGATTTATTAAAAAATCGCGTCGCATCGGATCGCATAGAGCCGCGCAGGGCTCAAACATTGAGGAACGCTTTAGATCTCTCTGTAGATCTGTGCG
Organism: Lytechinus pictus; assembly: GCF_037042905.1. Lineage (NCBI taxonomy): Eukaryota > Metazoa > Echinodermata > Echinoidea > Temnopleuroida > Toxopneustidae > Lytechinus > Lytechinus pictus. Next base: position 22,157,371 of record NC_087248.1, on the reverse strand, counting down.
TGTTAAAAATTCATGCTTTCATGAGTTCATACGAATAGGAAAGTGAATATGAATGATATGACGACGACCGATGAGGCGATGGTTACCGACGTCGTCGAGCACGGTATGTCGACATCCCTATCCGGCTCCCCGTCATCATTGTATCCGATGACGATGGCATTACACGAATGGAGAGTGTAGACTCCAGAAAATTCTGAAATATAGTACAGGAGACAAATAATGATATAGATGATAATTTTGTGACAGATATGATGATGATGACAATACTAGCATAGGTGATAATAATATACATGACAATAATATTATTTACAAGGTTAAGAGTAACAAATATTGGTCCTAATAATAATAATAACTATCATTATAATGATAATGAAAACATTAAACAACCGCAATGATACAAGTATAATACATCAATCGATAGTTATGAAATTTAAGCGTCTTTTTTTTTATTCTTTGTACACGTCCCCATCCTCGCAAGCTGTGCTTTTCTTGGGGTCCTTCCGATTTTTATCTGTAAAAGCCTGTCCGTCAGAAAATACCCTTTTTTAGATTACGGTACCTCGCGTATTTTGCTCATTCGATGACATTAGGCCTATTTATTTATCAACATAATTTATTTGTACATACATGTACAAACACTTGTGGTCCTTTTTTATTTGGTTATGTCAGAACTGTTTTGGAATTAATGGGTGTTTACATCTCCCTGAAACGAACTACCTGTATTCGACCGATGAGGGAGTTTTTGCACAGCGGCGTACGGTCGATTAAAAAACAGTGAATGACTCGTCAAATGCCCGTCATGACAAAGAACAACAAGAAGTCTTTGTCGAAAATTGGTTAATCGTTAAACAGCAGTCGTCCTAAGCTTCGGAGCTAACAAAATATTGCAAATACGTCATTTGTCTATAGTCAAGGACTTAATTGCTGTTTTGATTCACCAATTTTTCGACAAAGGCTTCTTGGCCATGCTTTGTCATAAAGGGCAACTGACAGTAAATTTACTCTATTCGCAGAACAAAAACACCTAATTTTCGAAACTGCGACGGTAAGTACTGGTAGAAAAACGAGTGAGCAGTGTGCATTATTAAGGCAGCATTTTCATATAATCCCACACCACACCTATAATCCGTCTTCATTTCGGAAACTCCTGTGTGATTAATGAAAATTCAACATCGATTGGTGATATGTCAGACATACCTCCCGCAATCAGGTAGACCTTGTCCCTTTCAAAATAGTGGAAGCCGCAGGAGGTTGCTGATGTTCTTATATCCAGGATTTCGTTGAGAAATATTCCCTCCGATGTGTTTCGGTATACGTCATGTACATTGACGCTGTATACCAGATCTTCTTGCAAAGTGACGTTTCCATTAATATCAACCACGGTTCCGTTGATACCTGTTAAAAAAAGAGGAGTTTAAGACCAGTTTAGGTTAAATATGTTAAAATCACGATCTGGGATATGTTATCATAAGGACTTACAACTATTGTGAATTTGCCATTATTGTAACTTCCATGGAAACCTTTATTGTGATTGACTGCTGAGCCTTGTTACCATGGTAGTTGTCATTGATGACAAAGTTACAATAGTTATAACTCTTCATGAAACGGGCTCCTAATTAGATGGCACTCAGTAATAGGTTCAAATGCAAATCAAGCACAAGTCCTCCAAATCAGTCGTATGGAGGCGTTGCAAGAAAGTTGGATTGCAGATGAACGCAAATCAACTACATAATTATTCAAGATCAGGGGCGGATCCAGGATTTTCCAAAGGGGGGGGGGGGCAAATTTTTCGGAGGAAAATTTTGACAAGCAAAAAAAAAAAAGAAGGTTTTAAGCCCAAAATAAAGGATATTTCGTACCCCCAAAAAATTGACAAGCAAAAAAAAAATTGTTAAGCCAGTATGTTGTAAATATTGTGATTCTTGATGATTTATAATAAAAACATTAATAGAATTTAAAAAAACACACAATAAATTCGATATTATAAGGCTATCATTGTCGTCAAATGATCTGATGATCTCGTTAATATAATGACATGTTGATGCGTCGGTAAGTACTGAAGTATAACTTTTTATACACCAAGCTATACCATGTATTTCTCAACAAGTTTCGAGATCCTCGTGAAAATTTACGATTATTACCGAAATCGAAGGAGCAAAAAGCTGGGTCTTTATATCCGGGTCCGCAGGAGCATCCTGATATCGGCTGCAAGATGACACCACAGATGATACCAAAAACGAGGAACATAGAAGCAATGAAGGTAGACTTTGCCATGTTTACTTGACCGGTGAAATTCTGACTGATTCTGGATTGAAAAACAAAATTACCATTGAAGAGGAATCAAAGACAATAAGAATTTCATGATATACATGTACATTATAAAGAAGACGTTACAAGAAAGGTACTTAATAAAAGCTTTTATTTAAAAAAATCAATAATTCGAGACTATTTCATGATAAAGTATAATTAATCCGATCAAAACTTAATTTGCTCTTTCTCAAATTCAGGTTAATTTAATTAAGGGGGTTGAAATTGAGATACAAGTAAAGTAAAAGGGTTTTATAATCAACAATGAAAAAAATACATAGGAAAAATATAGAATCATATGAAAGTAAATTGTAAGGGTTGCACGTAGTGATGTTTCAGAATTACAAAAGTATTGTTTTTCGTCTTTGAAATTTCAATTGAATAAACTGAAGGACACACCAAATAAAAAAGAAAAGAAATGAATACAAAGTAGCTGAACAGGTATGAATAATCCCAAAAAGCAAAGATGCCGGGCAAATCACTGCAAAATGACTAACCGTATAGCGTTAGAACTATATATAAACAAGATTAAAAAGTCTATCTAAAAGAAAAATTATCTGACCTCACAATGGGTAACAGTAGTGGTCATATCAGAAGTGATAATTATTCATGTTGTTTGATTTTTTTTTGTCAAACTATTTTCATATATGGCCTACTATTTTATTGATTGGTTTGAATAAACTTGAACTTGGACTTGAACTTGATTGGGATATATTTGAGGTACATTAGAAAATATTTTATATATACATTTTTTTCATTTCATTTTTGCGCCGTTACTATCACTGTAGTCATGGTAATCAAATGTTCGAAAGACAGCCCCGTTGTTATCATGTGGTTATCATTCAGCTACTTTTAATTCATTAATGTGTTGTAAAGACATGGCGTACATAAGTAACAGTATAATATAATGGAATTGATTTCAAATGTTATTCATAATTAGATGTACCCGAAATGCACCAAAATGTGCTTCAAGGTGACTAATGGGCTAACTGTCACTAATGTGAATAATGTAATGATGGTATTGCTCATGCACAGACAATGTTGAAATATAACCAAGGCCATAAATAATATATTCTTCGTTACTTCCCTAAAATGAAATTGCATACGCGGTTCATTCGCATATCAAAAGCACGAATACAATTCAATATTCCACACAATTCTACACATCCGCCAAATTGTGCCTTTTATGGTGCCTTCTGCATGCCATGTCTGCGCCAGAAAATGCACGCCACTTACTTATGACGGGTGCCCACTTACCACACCGAACCGGATCAAATCTACACATAACATTTATACGTACCTCGATACACACTGCTAAAATTGTGGTGGCGAAGCCATACATACATCAGAATAATGGATCGCATTCAGTTTCGATGTCCACTACCTCTTTAAAAAGCAATATATCCCATGCCTGCCCGTTATATTTTGTTGGAAAAGCATATTTTTTGAGATATTATAGCAAGTAGGTAGCAGGTCCGATTGAGGTTTTATTGAAATGATACTGCTGCATTGCCTATTGTTGATAATGGTTCATAATACATCACTATCATTGTTTGCCTGAGAATCACAATTCCTCGCGTTGAATAGTATTTTGTATTGCCTCGCGTGCGATGGCTTTTTTGATAAAAGTCTTAAGTCAAAGCGACGCGTGATATACTTCCAACGCTCTGTACACTTAGACCTATACGTACTTGGTACTTGAATATGATCACGCCCCAACGAGATAGTTATATATCGAAACCACAGTTGCAAGAGGCTTTGATTAAATAGAATCATAGTTCATTTCGAAACTGTATATTAATCGATACAAATGATAATTTGTTCTAAGAATTAAAAAAACACATGTATTTTGAGACTGAAAGTAAGGCTACTAAATTAACACAATGTAGTAGAGTCTTGCGCTGTACATGTATGTCACAAGCCGATGTGTGTTATTTTTTTTATGACATACGTGAACATATATCATATCTGTGTTGTATAAAGGAAATCCGGAAGCATAATTATGCTCACGTATCACCCGACCAGAGTTTTACCCTTTCGTTATCGAGTAAAATAAAAAGTGACTGTGTTCTATTGTCAAACTTTGTCACGTGTCTTCGTCATTAATATTCAATATATATTAAGTCTTCAATGTTATTGTAAGAGATAGCTTATTAGAAAGAAAAGGAAATAGTGATTATCAATCCCCCAAATGGGATTTGTCGACTGGAAAACATTATTTCGAAATCTGAATGAATAATGATAATAATCTGGATTTTGTTTATAACGATCGAACTTAAGAATTGTTGGTATCTAAGCGCGTACTTTGTTATCATCCTAGCCATCGGATTCAAAAGTGTCCGACACACAACGATTGCAAACCATTCACTCCCTGGGGAGTATTCCATCCAGCCACTAACCAGGCGCATACAATGCTGGACAAGCTTCAGTGATTTTCACATCCTACCGGATACTCATTTAGCTCCTGGATGGAGAAGGGCGAATTTTGCCAAAGGCCATGGTCAGATTCGAACCCGCGACCCTCTGATTACAAGGCAAGAGTCAGACCCACTACACCACGGCTATTGAAGAAACAGAATTGTTTCCGTACTTTCTCTTTTTTCTTAGACTTCGCTTTGTGTTCGGTTGTATGTTTTTCCCCTTATGACATTAGGGAATTTTCGCAATCGCAACGGGAACGTGTTCTACAACATAGAAAATCTATTGTCAAAGAAGTCTTTGTCGAAAATTGGTGAATCAAAGCAGCAGTTTCGTCCTGGGATCCGTTTCATAAAGCTGTTCGTAAGTTAAGAGCGACTTTAAGAACGACTGGCGATCCTTTCTTACGTGTTAGACCATTGCCAATGAATCTACCATATACCACAAGAAAGGATCACCAGTCGTTCTTAAAGTCGCTCTTAACTCACGAACAGCTTTATGAAACACCCACCAGGACTCTGGACAAACAACATATTTGCAATTTTTCGTCAGCTCAGAATCCTACGGCAATCTGCTGCCGGTTCACAAATTTTCGACAAAGACCTCTCAGCTGTTCATTGTGATATGACGAGCATTTTCAATAGATTTACAATGTTGTAGAATCCGTCCCCGTCGCGATTGTGAAAACTCGCTATTGTAGGAAGAGGGTGGACATTTAATTTGCCTCTTAAAAATACCATTAGCGTTCCTGTCAGACATGTCAGGAGGAGCACGATTTTTTTTGGACAAACAAACACACAAAAAGGGTTATCACCATTCCGTCCGGGTGGGCACTTTACCCCTGCCCCCCCCTAGCCACATCCCCTACACAATAGCTCCACGAGATGATTCTTCAAACATTTTCCTCTTTTGAAAATTATCTTTCTTAATATTCATCTAAATAAATACACATAGTAAGAAATAAGATGCAATTTTGCACCTTTCAAATAAACAAAACTGTTAAAAATCCTGTTGGGATGCAACTTTTCAGTCAAAGGAAACTTCAGGAGGCAGTAAGTGACATTTTGCACCCTGTTAGGGGTGCAGAGTTGTATCTTTTCAAAACAAGGTACGATTTTTAACGCAACAACATAAAAAAAAGATGCTCCATGGAAGGTGCTTTTATTCAGGATGCAAACCGGATATTTTCTGGTGCAAACAAGAAGAAAAAAGTGATATTTTGCACCTTGGTCACTTTATGGGTTGTTTTTAAATCTTAGTGCGCATGGTGGACACTCAATAAAATACAACAATATACAAAAACATTCTATTGAATATGTCTCGGAAATTGTTATTTTAATTCTTCGATCTTCAAAAGAGTGACGTCACATGAATGTAAGGGTGCCATGTACGTTTTCATCCATAAATGTTAATAATGACAGTATTGCTAATATAATATACAGAATGAGTGACTTTACATAAAAACATTACAAAATGAGCACACAAAGATGTTGCAACATATATGATCAAGCTTATTATGAGTTTGAATTTTAAAACCACACAAAATGTACAATGAATGTAAGCTGAATATGATTTTTTTTTCAAATAATTTATTTTCATTTTTACCAATAACAAAATGAACATTAACAAATATTATGCAAATGACACAATAACGAAAATAAATGAGGCCGTATGCTGCATTTTCTTTTGTTAGAGTGGTAAGAATGCGTCAAATGATAAAAAGCTAAGTTGTTACTTGTATCATTATCACAAATATCGCAAATACATAACATAATTTTATTAAAAAGTATATAGATAAACAGTTGAAATGTTAGATCGCATGGAATAAAACTAATTAAGATTTTAACCTTATCTATTTACATGGCGTGATCACATGAGTTTATTTCGAGGCTAAGCACATAGACATAATATTATATAGACAGTATTCTATCTGCTTCATTGCCACTGCTAAATTTTATTTCAATTTCCCATGTTTTTGAAATGTCTATAATGTAATGTTATGTATAGTAGTCGTATATTATTTTCCTATCCCAAAATCACGATAAAAACAGTATGTAACACAAGTCATCTTCCACATTGAAAAGAAAATCCTATAAGACATGCCCATTAAAGACTAAAAGATTTGCAGTGCAGAATGGCACTAAAAGCAGGTACACAACGTGCGAAAGTCGAGATGAGGAGATATCTTGCCAAGTCGACTTTGCAGGAATTATTTTGTCGACATGACGACATTTAACACTTTCAAAATTCGACATGGCGAGACGTGTTTGTAACTTTGTAGAAGTTGACATGGCAAGAGACTTTCCTTTGCCATGATGACATGTAACTTCGTAGAAGTCGACATGGCAAGAGACCTTTCTGTGTCACGACAAAAAGTATTTATTTAGAAGTCGACTTGGCAACATAGATTAATAATTTTACTAAGTCAACAAGAAAAGTATATCATGTCGAATTGGCAAGATGAAGCTTCTCGCCATCTCATCAATTAGAAAGCAGTTCAAAATGTCCTTCGTATCAACCGTAGGATTTTTGAACAATATTAGTAAATACACCGAGTTTACAAGAATGCATATATCATTTCCATTTATTCAAAGGCAGGATAACAGAGAATATTGTCGATTAAATGCCTTGCTCACGGGCATAGGTACCGTGTTCAGGGATCGAACCCCAGACTTTCAAATGTCCAGTCAAGCGCCTAAGACCACTCGGCCACACACCTCGGATGCATCTTCCATACTGATAACAGCCTTTCGTAAGTGAGGTGTATATGCCTTACCAATAAAAATACAAAGCCTATAAAGTCGACATCTGTCATCTCCTGTTTAAGGATAATCTTTGTGCGTCAGTGGAAGAAAACATGGTCGAGTAGAGCGACAAAGACGACGACTACGGCACTGGTGGCCATCGACGACGATGTCGCTGAGCAAGGAATGTCGACATCTTCATGGTGATCCTTGTTGTCGACGTAGTCGCTGTATTCGACGACCACAGAATTGCATGTATGCAGATGATAGCTACCGAACACGACACCTGAGTGTGATGAAGGGATAAGGTTGAGGTAGGAGGAGGAGAATGGGAAATATAAAAAGAAAAAGTGGGGGGGGGGGGGAGAGGCGAGGATAATAGAGGAAGGGGGTCATCAAAATGAGAGAGAGAGAGAGAGAGAGAGAGAGAAGGGGTGAGGAGAGGGAGAAAGAAAGAGGGAAAGAGAGAGAGATTTTAATGACGCGTACAATTTTTCACTGTTCGCTATATTCGTTTTGAAATGTGCATTGTTATAATTTGACAAGTTGTGTATTCACTATGAATGCAGAAGAAAATAAAACAAGGGAATAAAACAAACAATTTGACACGATTCTTTGAAAAAAAAAACGCCCTGTGGCTTACCTCCAGAAAGTAGATACGTCACATTCTCTTTTAAGTCGGGTATACCACAAGCTTTGGCTGAACTGATAGTAATGATGTCGATTGAATTGCCGACGGAGATGCCGTCTGTTGAGTTGCGGTATACTTCGGCTATCCGAACAGTGTATGTGATGAAATCGCCGGCAGTGACATTGCCTCGGATATTCGTAACCGTTCCTCTGATACCTATATAGGGTTGTACAAATTAAAGGTTTATCTTTCTGAAATATAAAAACCAGCAAAATGCATGTAAACAGGTGTATTATCACCTTGTACTTTTAGAACAAAACAATTTAAGCAAATTGATCCATATGACTATAGGTTCAATCTGAAAAAAAAAAACATAATGGGACGCCCCCTCGTTGGATTAGGGTTTATGGCGCTATCCCAGTGGTCTCCAATAATTTACGCCTCTAACAAGCGTTCAAGTGGTCTGTTCATACTTAAGTTATAAAAGGGATCATTTAGGTTTATATGCTATACTGCAGCTGCAGGAACATCTGGTCGGGGGCCGGGGCAAAAAAAATATCAAATTATTTTCTAACGAATTTTTGATGGGTACGATGTTCCCTCCGTCGCACTTATGACATGTCTTACAGTCACCCTTCCCCCATCCTTAATGCAGGGGCGGATCCAGGAGTTTTCCAAAGGGGGGGGGGCGGCACATTTTCCCGAGGAAAAATTTGACAAGCAAGAAAAAAAAGTCTTCACTTTCAAAGGGGGGGGGGGGGCACGCTTCTGTTTTAAGGCATGTTTACATTACAAATTTTAATTTTAATTGCGCCTCTCAAGAGGGGGGGGGGGCACGGGCCAGCTTTGCCCCCCCCTTGATCCGCCAGTGCTTAATGTCATTTGTAAAAAAAAAAAAAAAACAGTTTTCATTACCAAATCCTAAAGAGCAGAAAGCCGGTTCCGTGGCACATTCGCAACCCGATGCCCTGGAGAAGATGGCGGCGAGAAGAAATATGCTTAGCGCTGATGGGATGACGGTCGCCATGGAAACAACATTTATCCTTCAAATACTGTGAAATATAATGAAATTGTGGGAGAGAGAAAGTAAGAGAGAGTAGGGGAGAGCGGGGATTGTGGAGGGGGGGGGGCAGTGAGGATATAGGGAGGGAAAATGAAATAGATAGGTAGGTAGGTAGGTAGAGAGAGAGAGAGAGAGAGAGGGAGGGAGAGAAAAAGAATTAACATTCAGATCAATGGTGTACATATAAAAAAAAAACAATGTGTCATATACAGCCAAATGGATGGTATTTTACAAGTTCACAACATAAATAAACATCAACTATGGACAAAAATCAATTAAAAAACCATACAAGTATATATGGAAGAAAGAAGAAGTTATGGTAAGCCTAACATAACTTAGTCAAAAACATTTCTGATAAAGGTACAATGGTATAATGTTATTTGAATAGAATTAAATTAAATGTACATAATTGCATAAATAAATAAATAAATACATTTTATAAAGTGATCAAGCTCAAAACTGATTTAAAATGGAGACTAATGGATGATATATTTTTTTTAAATTTTAAGTCTGTCGTGTAAAGTTTCGTAATTCTATAAAGAAAGAGACAGATACGCATAGGGAAAGAGAAAGAAAATGTAAGGTTATTTTCGGTTTAAAACATATATTTTGGAAAGGAAAACGGAAGGAAAGCTGCCAGAAACTACAACATCCAATGTGGTGTACATGTAGTATCACTATGGTACTTCCATGGTAGTGTTATTGTGAGCCTTTCCCATTGTCATAAAAACATTAGGTAATACAAAGAAATGGAGCGACCGGTATGAAAATTTATGTAAAAGAAAATCACACTGCTCATACAGCCTCATACATAATCAATCTTTATTGGACATAATTCACTTATAACCAAAGTCAAAGAGGAACGAAAAGTGTAATTGTTTGCACAATACATATATTTTTTATGTATATTTGTTACTTTAGAGCTTAAGTAAAATTTTCTGGAACAAAAAAAAAAAATCGCTTTTAGCTACCCATTTCCATCAAAATAACCCTAGTATGGGTCATCCCTTCGGAAAAAAATCTGGACACCCCCCTTTTTTTTTGGGGGGGAGGGGGTGGTCAGATATAACGAAGCTCCTATTTTGTGCTCACATGTTTTTAAAGGAGACCTCATTCTTCTGTTTTCGAGAGTGGATTATGTACATTAACGTACCATAAAATAATAAAAAATATATTATCAATACTACCATGATTACGGTATGTACTCGATCCATAAACCATGTGGGTCACAAATACATCACTTGACCACGGAACCTCTCCACGTCGATTGAAACACCACTCGGCACATTGTAAACTCTCAACAACAATAACATACCTACATGTATAAGCCTCAGAGAATTGTCCATATTTTCTCTCACCTTTAATAAATCTCACTGGAATAAAACTTGACTGGCAATTTCCTGCTTATATCAAGTTCCAAGGGCTTTTAATTTGTATCAAAAAACTATATTTCACGCGATATTTAAACTGATGAATGCATGTCGAAAAGCTCCAGTATGTCCGTATCCAACGCTATTTTCCACGCAATATTTGAAAAAAAATGTTTACAATCTTGGCAACATGTTTTTTCAGAAACCGACGCCTCTCAAATGCTGAGTTGACGGAAAATCACATTTCCAAGCGAAAAACACATTTTTTGGTCACTGTTTGCGAAAAAGCGAAAATTTCTCTATATCACTTATTGTTATCCGGTATTCACGGTGACAGTATTCAATGTTTACCGAAATGATTCGATGTTCTTTGATCCATGCTCGGAAACACCATGTTTACATACCAGATACTCTCTTGGCTATGGCGTTCACATGACACCTGAACCCTCATTCCCCGGGGCAAGTAATGTAATGTGTCATTAGGTAGATTACTTTCGAGCATAATTAGCGGTTCTAAATTAGATCATTACGTATTTCTCTGAATGTGACTGTGATTACCAAAAAAAGGGGGAAAAAACCCAACACCCTGCCCCCCCCCCGCTGCCCAAGACGTTTCAAGAACTATTACCTTTTCCATTTGGAAGGCTCTATCGCCCATATGTCCTCAGAAAGTAGGGAAGGGGGGGGGGGGGAGCGCTTAATTACGGCGATGCCGATGCACCCTTTCCCCTGTCCCATCGTTGTATGAAAATGAAGATTTTTTTCTGGGGGCGAGGGCGGGGACTACCCGTACACCCATTCCGTGGTTGTATTTTTTGTATGTAAATTTTCAGGATAATATTGTGGAATCTAACATGAACCATGAATTTAAATTATGACATTGCAAAGGTTTCAGTGTTTGTGAGGGGGGGGGGGGGGCATTGTACGTAGACCCCCATTCCTTCAATATTGTATCGTGAAAAAAAATCATAAAGCTTTCTCCCCGCTCATGCATGAGGAAAGGGGAGGGGTGGGAGGGTGTTAATCAAACACCATAATCAAAACCATTCACTTCCTCGATTTGCTTTGCCCCCCCCCCCACTAGCGTACCTACGGGGACATATCCCTGCCCCCTGACGAGTCTTGAAGACTTTTTTTTTTTTGCTTGTCAAATCAAATCCATTTGTGGTTGAAGACCTTTTTTTTTTTTTGCTTGTCAAATTTTTTCCTGGTACGAAATCCTTTATTTATGCTTGTCATTTTTTTTGGCGGACGAATTTGCCCCCCCCCCTGTGGAAAATCCTAGGTACGCCACTGCCCCCCGACATTAATACTTGAATACTTAAAGTACCAATATTTTACGTCACTGCATGATTTGAAAACTTTACTAAATTCGACAGGATTTCAACATTAAGACTTCCGCATGTTTTGTATATACATTGTAATACGTGCTTGGAGAAATTTACACAAGGCAGAAGCCTGGAAGAACGTACTTTTGGAAAAGAGCTGTCTTCAGTCAACTTTTAAATTCATGTATTTTGCAATCTTGATCACGTGATTTCATCGACACACGTACAACCAAGAGCCCCATTCCTGTCTTCCTTTTGAAATTTATTCCTCTTGCCAATTCAAAATGATGCATGAGAGTCTTTCGAGTATATTTTCTTTTCACTTTTCGGTAAACTCAAAACTACTGATCCAAGGGCAATTATATTTCTATTTCTTCGAAGGCGAACATGCATTATACTAGTTGAATAGAGATGAATTGAATGTAAAATTCAATTCTATAATAGCGATTGCATCAAGTGACGTGTCAGTTTAATCACGCACGTACGCCCATGCATTACCATGTTAAGCAGGGCCCGCTGGTAGAACATTTTTCGGAACTGAAGTGGCTGAAAAAAACCCAATAACGTTATTATTATCGTCATCGTCATCATCATCATCATCATCATAATAATAATTAAAATTATCATTGTTATTCTTATCATTATTTTCTATTTTACCGTGTAAATTCGAGACTACTATTTTCCCTCTATATATCATTTGCTCTAAAAATATGTTCAATTAAATTAGTGCCTCAAGCAGCCGAGGCCCGGCGCTGCATGGCTTCATACGTACTTACGACGACGGTAATTGTGCCGTTATGGTAAATACAGTGGTAACCATGGTTATGATTGAATATTAAGCCCTGTTACCATGGTAGCTGCTAATGACCATAAAATTGCTATTTTTTGTAATAATTGTAACTCTTTATGAAAAGGACCCCCTGTTGTAATTTCTCCTTCAAGCGAGAAAATTGCTGACACCCCTCCCCTTCCCCGAACCCTACGCACTTTTCCACCATAATTGATTTCATCATGGTTTATTCATTTCCAGTAAAACAATCATACACATACTGCAGCTAAAAACTGAAATGTATGCATTTACAGAGGTATAACAATAAAGCAACATTGACTGTCCTCGGGGCGATACGACATATATTGCCCAAACTAGATTTATCAATTTAGTGAGGGCAATATATGTCCTTTCACCCCCAGGCCAGTCAATATTGCTATTATTAACCAAATCTGACATCTAGAGCAAAAATTGGTAAAATTTAGATATTTTAGAGTTTAAGAATGGGAATCTAATTTGTCATGTGGAGAAGACTGGGCCTTTAAACTTAAAGGGATGATCCGGGCTGAAAGTATTTAGAACTTAATAAATAGAGTAGAATTCACTGAGCAAAATGCCAAAAATTTCATCAAAATCGGATAACAAATAACAAAGTTATTGAATTTTAAAGTTTAGCAATATTTTGTGAAAACAGTTGTCATGAATATTCATTAGGTGGGCTGATGATGTCACATCCCCACTTGTTCTTTTGTATTTTATTATGTGAAATTAGGTTTATTCAAATTTTTTCCTCCAAGAACTAGAAAAATTGGATTGACAACTGATTTAGTGCATTAGATATTTATTGCTGCAACTTATTTTATTATAAGGGAGACATATTATTCACACAAGTATGAAATAATGAAAAAATTATGATTTTATGTAATAACATAAGAAAACGGAAAGTGGGGATGTGACATCATCAGCCCATCTAATGAATATTCATGACGACTGTTTTCACAAAATATTGCTTAACTTTATACTTCAATAACTTATATTATAAAGCAATTAAACGAATAATTTACAGTTCTAACATCAAAAGTTAAAATAAGACATTTAACAGAGGAATGAGTTTCTGCCTGTCTCGGACAATATGCAATCCATGTGCCCGCATAAACTACAACTATCACTCTCAACTTTACTATTGCACACACACGCACATTCAAACAACATTGTCTATATACAAAATATAGTGCTTATCACCGCGAAGAAAAATTAACTTTCCAAATTAATTTGCTATGAAAATTATGTACCACACACTTTAAATAAGTAGGCCTTCATATGACGTCACACATTTTGGGAGACTGCTAAATGACGATATCCTGCTATTCAGTACTGCTCGGTCAAATGATTTATGTGATGAGTAATTAGTGAATTAATTAGGGGAAATTATGGACATATGCGATTGAGATTTAAATAGACATTCTTTTTAATTGGTAGCTAAACGATGGGCTTATATTGAGCCCAGTTTAAAGGGGGATATAAATGAGTGATGATGAATACGTTGTACCGTTTTAGACTCCATTCGCAACGATAATCGCACAATTTCCTTTCGATTGATTTGCTGCAGAAAGATATCTTCATTTTAATTTGTTGCAGAAAGATATCCACAGAGAACAAGACCTTTGAAAGACCTTTGAAAGACCATGAATTCTGGTTGATCTTTCAGAGGTCTCTCAATGAACTTAAAATGGTCTTTGAGGTCTTACAGGAGTCCTGACCAATCTTTCAGTGGTCTTCGTGGTCTTCATGTAGTCTGCAGGCACAGACCCTCATTGGAACTTTGATCAACAAGTGTGCCTCCACGCAAAGACTAGCACATACAAAACTTGCTGTTCCAGAGCCTTCAGTACACAAGGCATGAGTAGGCTGCACATTCAGACCCTTAACTCGAGCGAAGGGTTTGCCCAGCAGACTAGTCTTCATGGGCTCCAAAACTTTTTTAAACGGTTCAAAACAGTCTTACAACGGTCTTACAGGAAAATGGTCTTTTAGTGGTCTTTCAGCAGTCTTTCAGCGGTCTTTCGATGAACTTTCAAAGGTCTTCATAGTCTTTCAATGATCTTTCGGCAGTCTCTCAAGATTTTTGCGGAGATCACTGTAAGACTCATGAGAGATCATTGAAAGACCATTGAAAGACCAGGCAAAGTCCATGGAAAGAATTCTGAAAGATCACTTGTTTCATAAAAGATCTCTAAAAGACCATTGAAAGATCTCTATAGGACTAGTCTAAGACCAGTAAGACAAGAAATAGTTCTTTCAGTGGTCTTTCAATGGTCTCCGTTCTGTGGAATGGGGGCCACTCTTCATTCTCCCATAATTACCGTTAAGAATAGTCTCTTGGTATATAAAGGATAATGTAATAGAGATCAAGTTCATACGAAATCAACGTTGCATAAATGAATGAGCATCACACGCTTAATTACGTCACTAATTGAATGGCTTTAATAGAGGACACTTTTTAGAATCTAGGCTTATGTGTTAGACCCTATAATCGAAAAGAAAGAAATATTTCTCCTGCAATATGGGAAGGTGATCGAGGATCAAACCAGGGACCCACTCGAATGAGCGATTAGCACTTCCACAATAAAGTGATAACTAGCAGGAGACACCGCGCCTTTTAGACGTGGAGAGGAGAGGGGGGGGGGGGGAGTGGGGGAGTGGGGGAGGCAAATGGAGTGCTAAAGTTCCGACAGGGGTAGAGATTCACCCCTATGCTCCCCTTCTTGTCACCAGGGGCTTCGATTTTTATAATTTACTGAAAGGACAGGTTTCAACCTGGATGGGGGTCTGTGGCATCATCTCGAAGTAAAAAAAGTTTCAACCTCTTGTACTATATGCAGCTTAGTACCGAGCCAAAAAATTATTGTTTTCAAGAGGGAAATTGAACAATCTGAATATATAAGTGGTCGAATGAAAAAAACAAATGGCTAAGAGGGCTGTATGGACTGGAAATGTCCCCCACCTGGCAAATTTTCTATTTAATAGGTGAAGAGGGGCAGCTCCAGGATATTTTGATGGGGGAAGGCAAGACGAATTAATGTGACGTCATATATATGTCTTTTTTAATAGCTCAAAGATAAGGCCCATACCATTTCATTTCTATATTCTTCTTTCTCCTTTCTCCACATTCTCTCTTTGTCCCCTTCCTTGTATCTTCTCTCGCCCTTTCAGCACTGCTTCAGGAATCATAAAGGCGATATACCCACTAACCCCACCCATGTGGCTCAGCCCCAGTAGGTGAAGAAGCACCATTCATGAAGATCACTTGCCGCCCTTTCACACGGGAAAAAAAAAATCGTAATTTGAATGATTCCAGTGAAAAATACGGCTAATGATGAATATTTAGTACGTGTGAAACCAAAGTAGAACATGATTAGAATCACGAACGATAATCACCGTCACGATAACAATAGCAATCATCATTACAATGATGATTTAAGATTCACGTGTGAAAAGGCCCTTGGACAGATCATACAGATAGATTTAAAACACGTTTGACGGAAGCTATTACTAAATGACCGATCCAAGATGTACTTTTGATTGAAATCCTGATGATTAATTGAGTTATGAACTCTGTATGTCGCTGGCTTGCGATCACCTAGAAAAAGCGATTAGGAAAGTGTTATTTAATGGCGACATTCAGTGAATATTTAGTGTAGTGTATGGCACGCTTATAGGGAATCAATTAAATATATATTTCACTTGAAAAAAATATGTTTCTCTTCCACTAAACCATTTCACTCAAAGAAATTTATATTTCACTTTTAAAAATGTATTCCACTTTATAAAAAAATATATTTCACTTTTCCAAAAAAATATATTTCACTTTTCAAAAAAATATATTTCACTTTTCAAAAAAATATATTTCACTTTTCAAAAAAAATATATTTCACTTTTCAAAAAAATATATTTCACTTTTCAAAAAAATAAAAACGTAAAATTCATCTATCTATATATCTACCTACATGATATATCTATCTATCTATATCTCTCTGCCTAATATATATCTATCTGTTTAAATATGTCTATCTTTCTATCTATCTATCCATCTATCTGTCTATTTATCTATCTCTCTGCCTAATATACATATATCTGTTTAAATATGTCTATCTTTCTATCTATCCATCTATCTGTCTATTTATTTATCTATCTCTCGAACTACTTATTTTTCTATCTATCTGTCTAACAATTATCTGTTTAAATATGTCTGTCTATCTATCTATCTACAAATCTATCTACCTGTCTGTCTCTTTATCTATCTATCTATCTATCTATCTAATGATTTATCCGGCTGTTTAAATGTCTGTATATCTGTCTTTCTATCTATCTGCCTACATGATATATCTATCTATCTCTCTGCCTAATATATATCTATCTGTTTAAATCTATCAATCTATCCATCTATCTGTCTGTCTATTTATCTATCTATCTCTCGAACTATTTATTTTTCTATCTATCTGTCTAACAATTATCTGTTTAAATATGTCTGTCTATCTATCTATATGTCTGTCTCTTTATCTATCTATCTATCTATCTAATATCTATTTATTTATTTTAATATGTCTATATCTGTTTATTTATCATTCAATCTATCTATCTATCTATCTAATGATTTATCCGGCTGTTTAAATGTCTGTATATCTGTCTTAATTTCTATATATCTGCCTATTTATCTTTATCTATCTATCTATCTATCTATCTATCTATCTATCTATCTATCTATCTATATATCTATCTATCTATCTATCTATCTTAAGTCTATCTGTTCAAAATATGTATGTCTATCTGTATGTCTACCTTTTATCTTTCAATCTAATATCTATTGATCTGTTTATTTGTCTGTTTATCTATTTAATATCTATCTATTAAATCTGTTAAATATGTTATTCTATCTGTCTATCTATCAATAAATATATCAATCTATTTTCTCTCTATCTATATATCTATCCATCTGTTTATCTATCTGCGTATGTATCTATGTATCTATCTGTCTCTGAATCTATGTGTATATCAAATATAATATCATAATCACCGTTATCATCATCATCATATTTGCCATCAATCATCAGCATCATCCTCCTCATCGTATTTTTTATCATCAATCAATATCTATCTAATGTCTATCTGTCTATCTATCTAATACCTATTTATATGTTTATATCTATCTATATATTAATCCCTTTTATTAATATATATCTATCTTCTATTGATCAATCCACGTATCATTTATCTCTCCATCCATCGATCTATCTATCTATTTATCTATCTTTCTTATACGTATCTGTTTAAATATGTATGTCTATCTGTCTGTCTATTTATCTTTCATACTTATATCCACTCATTTGTATAAATAATTGTGTCTGTTTATCTACGACCGACCACCTAATTCGTCCGCACGACGAATTAAAATCTAGTTTCTTTTTCACTTGTTACATTTTAAATCTGAGAGAAAACAAATCCTTTCACTTTTGTTGGATAACACATACGACGGCGGCTGCCGTATTAGACTGTACGTAAAATTCATTCCTCACGTAAAAATCCATTCCTCTCGCTACGTAAAACATTTCACTCTTGTTGCAAAATTCATTTCACTCAATCGCAAAAAAATACGTTCCTCTTTTTTTTCGGCCTGTAGGCGGCGCACATCATTGTTGGCAGGACGAGGTAACAGAGATGGTTGCAAAATTTTCGCTGTGCTGAGGGGAGAAATCATGAATCCGGTTGCAACACACAAAATGACAAGAATATGGGGATACCAGCGAACCCAATTACGACACTTTCCCACGCGTGCTAGCTCCAGATTGGACCTTGTGGAAAAAGCACTTCCAAACAACAAGGTCCAATCTGGACTACACGCGTGCCCGAGAATACACCACGAGGTGGGCCCATGAACACAAAACATAAAGTTTGATTTTATTGCTGATTATGCACAATAGCCAGTGCAATCAGCTGTTGCATTCTGCCCTACGATCAATCACTAACGTTTTGTAGGCATGATATGAAGCATGCGCATGAAGCATCTCCGGAGCTAAATGGACAAGGTGTTGAAATTTCCCTTTTCTCCATTCCGTCTGTCTTTTACTTCATTGACATTCGATAATCGCGATGATTGATGAAATGAAGCTTACAAAAGGCTACATTTCACTGGTCAACTCGCTTGTACTTCCGTTGCAAAACCAAATTCTCACCATTTTGTCACGGGTAGTGCTTCTTCAAACCAGACATAGGCGGTAAAGCATACATGACTGAATGGGTGAAGACGTCATCGCTTTCGGTGGACATTTTCGGCTAACACCAAATTTTTAGGGTTGAGCGATGACGTCATCACTTAACTTCAGTCCCGTATACTCACTTTTCATGTCTGTTCAAAAGACGGTGAAGTACTGCCCGTTCTGAGAGTAGCATTGGAAAACCCCCCCATTCATGTCTCGGACAAACTGGAGAGAATTTGGTTTTGCAGTGCAGGTACAAGCGAGTTGACCAGTGAATTGTAGCTCTTTGTAAGCTTCATTTAATCAATCATTACGATCATCGTATGTCAATGAAGTAAAAGACAGACGGAATGGAGAAAAGGGAAATTTCAACACTTACCTTGACCATTCAGCTCTGTAGATAGTGTATGTATAAAGTATTCATGCCCCATGCCTACAAAACGTATAGCCAGACCGTGCTAAGGTTAGTGATTGATCGTAGGGCAGAATGCAACGGCTGATTGCACTGGCTATTGTGCATAATCAGCGATAAAATCAAACTTTACGTTTTGTGTTCATGGGCCCACCTCGTGGTGCATTCTCGTGCACGTGGGAAAGTGACGTAATTGCGTTCGCTGATATCCCCACATCCTTGTCATTTTGTGAGTTGCAACCGCTTTCATGATTTCTCCCCTCAGCACAGCGAAAATTTTGCAACCATCTCTATTTCCCGCCAACAATGAAGCGCGCCGCCTACAGGCCGAGAAAAAAGAGGAACGTATTTTTTGCAATTGAGTGAAATGAATTTTGCAACAAGAGTGAAATGTTTTTCGGAGCGAGAGGAATGGATTTTACGTGAGGAATGAACTTTACGTACGGTCTAATACAGCAGCCGTCGTATGTGTTATCCAACAAAAGTGAAAGGATTTGTTTTCTCTCAGATTTAAAATGTAACAAGTGAAACTAGATTTTAATTCGTCGTGCGGACGAATTAGGTGGCCTGTCGTAGATAAATAGATAAACAGACATAATTATTTAAACAAATGAGTGGATATAAGTATGAAAGATAAATAGACAGACAGATAGACATACATATTTAAACAGATACATATAAGAAAGATAGATAAATAGATGGATGGATGGAGGGATAAATGATAGGTGGATAGATTAATAGAAGATAGATATATATTAATAGATAGATATATATATATATAACAGATAAATAGGTATTAGATAGATAGACAGACATTAGATAGATATTGATTGACGAAAAAATATACGATGATGAGGAGGATGATGCTGATAATGATTGATGGCAAATATGATGATGATGATAACGGTGATTATGATATATTTGATCTAAACATAGATTCAGAGCATGGGCGGAAATCCCAGGGGGGACAGGGGGGACGTGTCCCCCCTACTCAAAATAGTAGGGGGACACAATATCAAATGTCCCCCTACTATTTTTGGTCTTTTATGATGGTAAGAAATACATCATTCTAAATCGAAATAAAACATGTATTTGGGACGAGTTGGGACAAGATGACCTTACTTTTGGGATAACCTTTTTTTTTGCTTGTCAAATGTTCCCGCCCCTTGTCCCCGTAGGCGGACCAGGGGGCACAGGGGGCCGAGGGGCCCGCCCCCCTCCCCCTCTTGGCGGAGCAAAAAAAAGAAAAAAACGGAAAGAAAGAAGGAATAAAAGAGGGAAAAGAGAGGAGAAAAAGAAGAGGACGACGAGTGCATAAAACAAGATGAGGGGAAGACTTGGAAAATAAAAAGAATCTTTCGTGCCACTATATATAACATTTTAGCTCTCGCTTCGCGCTCGCATTGCCTGTTAGGTGATTTACATATCTTGTTCAATATGGAGCTCGAATGTCAAGTTTGGAAGTCAATATACAAAACATATTTCACCTTGGAAATCGAACTTTCATTATTTTGTGTGATTTACAAATTGATTTTTAAAAAGTGCTCTGTAAAAATGTCAGTTTTATGGTTTGAATATTAACATTTGCTGCTTGCCTTACAATTTTTCTACAAAGTGCTTGAAATATAAAGCGGAAATTGACTCTTTTTTCAGATCGGAGTATCAAAGTTTCATGATTTACATGTATATAGAATGCTTAGATTCTAGGTCTAAATAATTTATGAAACACGCGCGCGCGTGTTTATTCAGATACTCAACTTGTTCTCTATTTAAATCATTATCCAGTTTCAGATCACAATATGATATCAAAATATTTCTGCTCGCGCTTTGTGCTCGCATTATTAATGTGGGAAGGCCCAATATTACTCATCCTTTTGTACATCATGAACAGAGTGGCCCATTTTTAGGTCTAAATCTCGTTTTTTTTTTCTGCTCGCGCTTCGAGCTCGCTTCAATTATTAAATTATATAGCTATCCTGTTCACGATTACAAAAACTGATTAAAATTTTTCATTCTTTCTTTAGAAAGTTCAAAAGTTTTCAGCTCGCGCTTCGTGCTCGCATTTTTTTTATTGTTGAAATATGTAACGCCTTCATGGCTAAGTGCAAGCAGTCCTTAACAGTTACCTTTTCAACAGGTACCAGTTTAAAACGTATATAAAAATTTTCTGCCCGCGCTTTGCGCTCGCATTATTAATACTCATCCTTTTCATGATTTACAAAACATGAGTAGAGTGTCTCGTTCAGTAAATATTATAGGACTAAATCTCGAAATTTTACGCTCGCGCTTCGCGCTCGCATCAATTGTTTACTTATATACCTATTCTGCTTGAGTTTCAATTCTTTAGGTGAAAATGTCAAAAAAAAATTAGCTCGCGCTTCGCTCGCATTATTTGATTGTTAAATGCTACTTTAACAGGTATCTTTTCCATCAGTTTATTTCTGCTCGCGCTTTGCGCTTGTAGTAATTATTAAGTTGCATACACATCTTTTTCAGGATAACAAACATTGCCCAGAATGTTCAAATTTAAGGAAAAAATACATAAAATTTCCAAAAAAATTAGCTCACGCTTCGCGCTTGCATCATATAAATAAGGATTATGATACTATATATTAATTTATAAGAATAAAGCTAAGAAGTGACTAATGAGGACTACCCCTTCAAAGAAACAAACAAAAATCTTCTTCGAGCTGCCGATCGGGGAAAATATGGCTGAAACAAATTTCCGCCCCCCTATTGGCGAAGGCTGGATCCGCCCCTGTGTCCCCCCTACCTTTTGGGAGAGATTTCCGCCCCTGATTCAGAGACAGATAGATACATAGGTACATACACAGATAGATAAATAGATGGATAGATGTATAGATAGAGAGAAAATAGATCGATATATTTATTGATAGATAGACAGATAGAATAACATATTAAACATATTTAATAGATATATATTAAATAGATAAACAGTCAAATAAACAGACATGATTATTTGAACAGATCAATAGATATTAGATTGAAAGATGAAAGGTAGACATACAGATAGACATACATATTTTGAACAGATAGACATAAGATAGATAGATAAAGATAAATAGGCAGATAGATAAAAAGACAGATAAATCATAAGATAGATAGATAGATAGATTGACTGATTGATAAATAAACAGATATACAGACATATTAAAAAATATTAGATAGATATATAGATAAAGAGACAGACAGGCAGATAGATAGATTCGTAGATAGATAGACAGACATATTTAATCAGATAATTATTAGACAGATAGATAGAAAAATAAATAGTTTGAGAGATAGATAGATAAACAGACAGACAGATGGATGGATAGATAGACATATTTAAACAGATAGATATATATTAGGCAGAGTGATAGATAGATAGATAGATATATCATGTAGGTAGATAGATGAATTCTACGTACGGTCGAATACGGCAGCCGCATGTGTTATCCAACAAAAGTGAAAGGATTTGTTTTCTCTCAAAATTAAAAAAAAAATTGTTGAAAAGTGAAATATATTTTTTTGGAAAAGTGAAATATATTTTTTTGAAAAGTGAAATATATTTTTTTTTTAAAGTGAAATATATTTTTTTGAAAAGTGAAATATATATTTTTTGAAAAGTGAAATATATTTTTTTGAAAAGTGAAATATATTATTTTTTGAAAAGTGAAATATATTTTTTTGAAAAGTGAAATATATTTTTTTTGAAAAGTGAAATATATTTTTTTGAAAAGTGAAATATATTTTTTTGAAAAGTGAAATATATTTTTTTTGAAAAGTGAAATATATTTTTTTGAAAAGTGAAATATAAATTTTTTTTTTAAAGTGAAACATATTTTTTTGATAAGTGAAATATAAATTTCTTTGAGTGAAATGGTTTAGTGAAAGAGAAACATATTTTTTTCAAGTGAAACATATATTTAATTGTTTCCCTATGAGCGTGCCATAGTAGTGTGCTAAAGTTATTGGAGATGGGAAAGAGTTGGTCGTTCGATCATCGCAAAGATATTTCGTCTTGTTTTCACTTCATGACACCCTCCCTCATCCTCCTCCTCCTTCTTCTTCTTCTTCTTCCTCTTCTTCTTCTTCCTCTTCCTCTTCCTCTTCTTCTTCTTCTTCCACATGCATATATATATATACATGAATGTACATGTCTGAATAAATTATTCAATTTATAACTGAAAAACAGAATGGTAGAATGAATAAACAAATATATCCATGCATATTAAAATGGTTGAATGAACGAAAAAGTAAATGAATGGATACATGAGAATAAATAAACAAATGAATTACGAATAAGCATAAATTATTGGAAATTGTATTCCATAACTTTATTGCTGCAGCTCTTGCATTCTGTCATTATTAAAATAAAATAATATAAATAAGCGGATTATAATTTATTATTGTAAGCAGACCAATAACCGTTCCATCGTTCCGTTTGTACGGCTGTCGGATCTCACTTTTCCCTTTAAACCCCTTCTCGAGGTCTAGTAGGATCCTTATTTATTTCTACCAATCCATACATGATCTGTATCGTCGAGTGTTACCCTCATTAGATGTGATGAGTTTTATTCTGAGGAATGCAAGAGGGTACATTCCCCAAGAACCGTGATAGAGATCTTTTTCGCGCCAACGATGAATACCTTACCACGAGCGATGCATTACCGTCACACCAACGAAACCGAGACCGATCAATGCTAGTTACGGTATACCGAATGGCATATCATGCTTTTTATATTATAAATTCCATTCAGTTTCATTAATGTTGAGCAATGAATTTCTGCATAACTATTGAAGCATGATTTTGTGAATTTATATTGGTTATTTCATTTCATTTCATTTATTGGTTTTTGCAACATTTTTCATAACAAAATTCTGGACAAGAAAATACATATCTGAAACTTGACATCAAGATAATGAACAATAGTTTTGTATATAAATCATCAAATATATCTTACATAAATGAAAATCATTAAGTGGTATTTTCTGTTTCACAATAAAAAATAGGATGGTTGCAAGGGTCGTCACAAAAGCAAAGCTTGAAAACGTAACAACCCTGGAATATAGCCAAAATAATTAATA
Organism: Lytechinus pictus; assembly: GCF_037042905.1. Taxonomy (NCBI): domain Eukaryota; kingdom Metazoa; phylum Echinodermata; class Echinoidea; order Temnopleuroida; family Toxopneustidae; genus Lytechinus; species Lytechinus pictus. The sequence goes on along the minus strand of NC_087248.1, from coordinate 22,132,984 downwards.
TCTATTGTCATTTAAACGTGCAGGTGCATGAGGGACTGGGGGGGGGGGAGATGCTTGGTCCTTAGCATGGAATTTTAGAAAATAACACGTTTTGTTGTTTGATTTTAATTTATACATGTTCTAGATAAAAGTCAATGTCAAATTAAAATAATGATAACAATTGTAATGATTTTCTTTTTTAATTTGTTAGGTATTGGTTTAATTGCATTTCCTTTATAGTTCGTTTAAAGGAATAAAATGATCTTGTCAGCTTGAGTGAATATGGCAATGCATTCCAAATATCAGGTCCATGATGTCTTAGTGTTTTATGTGCAAATAGTGTCCTGGGATTGTTTAAGTGAATATTATTGCATGTTCTTGTTGGATATGAGTGTAAATTGTTATTATATGAAAATAAATCCGTGAATACCGGAGGAAGCATGTCGTAATTATATCTATACATAAAAAGTGCTATTTGTAAAGTATTAATATCATTTATCTTAAATATTTTCAGACGATAAAAAAGAGGGTCTGTATGTGAAAGATATGCAGATTTGGAACACATTCTAACCGCTTTCTTTTGCAATAAAAGTATATGATTAAGCCTTGTTTTGCAGCTATTCCCCCAAATGAGGTTACAGTAGTGAATATATGGTAAAATCAATGTATTATATATCATAACAAGAGATTTCTCTGGTAAGATTTGTTTTAGTCTACATAGTATTCCAATTCCTTTAGCTACAGAGGAAGACACGTTGCTTATGTGCGGAGTCCATGATAAATGATTGTCTATTGTTATACCAAGAAATTTTACGTATTCTTTTTTATCTAAAGGCACATTATCAATTTTTATATCTTGTATAACATTTTCATTTCTATGAGATGATTGAAAATGCATAATATGAGTTTTACTTATGTTAAGAGATAACTTATTACATTTAAACCATGATGAAACTTTATTTAATTCTAAATTCATTATATTTATTAATTCTGGTAAGTTCTTGTGAGATAACAAAATATTAGTATCATCGGCGAATAAGATGAAAGAAAGAATGGAAGATGAATTTACTATATCATTAATGCATATTAAAAATAACAAAGGTCCCAGAATAGAACCCTGCGGGACGCCGCAATTGATAAACGACAAAGGAGACTTAACATCATTGATAAAAACGTATTGTTGCCTATTGGAAAGATAACTCTTAATCCATGACCAAGCAATGCCCCTTATCCCGTAATTATACAACTTATGAAGTAAAATACCATGGTCAATGGTATCGAAAGCTTTACTTAGGTCCATAAATAAAGCAATAATTGTGTGATTTTTTTCTGAAAGTGAGTTTACAACTTTGTCCAGCAATTTGGTTATTGCGAAATCGGTAGAGAATTTTTTTCTAAATCCAAACTGGGCTGGTGTAATAATCTTATTAAATGACAAAAAGGAATCCAATCTTTTGTAAACAATTCTTTCTAATATTTTTGATATGCATGGTAAAAGAGAAATAGGCCGATAATTTGTAACTTGAGTAGGATCATCTTTTTTATAAATCGGGACTACTTTGGCTATTTTCAATAGCTCAGGAAAGCATCCAGTTGAGAGTGATAAGTTAAAAATATGTTCCAATGGAGAAACAATACATGTTACAATTTGCTTTAACAGTTTTGTACTAATACCATCATAGCCTGTTGACTTCTTTGATGTTAAAGCTTGTACTATTTTATAAATGGCTAATATTTATATTTTTTGTTACTAAAATTATCTGCCTGCATGAATATGTTAAAATACTATATTTTGTACAAAATTATCTGAATAATCACTTGCCTTTTGTGAACAGCATTTTTGTTGATATTGTAACATTTTGCGATGTACCATTACTATGATTTTGAACTGAATGATTTTAATATTCTATTACAAAACAACAAAATATTGATCGTTCGTTTCGTTTGGGCGTATGTGGGTGTGTGGAGAGGGGAACGGTCTTGATCCTTTCTTTTTTTATATTATGACTTTCACTCATTAATCATTGAAAAATGGGAAAATATTTTTTTGCGTAACTACTAAAACAGACCTTTGTGAATTTTTATTGGTTGTAATTGTCTGATTTTTATATTTTATGATTAAATCAGCCGATGTAACATGAATATGTCAAATACTATGATTTCTGCACAATGTTCTGATAATGAACTATTTGTCTTCATGAACATTGATTTGTTTGATTTATATTGTAACATTTGCAATGTACCATTCAATAAATACTAGTACAAAAAAAAAAAAAAAATCGATCGAGTTTGAATCGTTTGTGTCGGTGGAACTTAAAGGAGAATGAAACCCTTGAAACTAGCTGAATCCATATCAAAGAGAAAAATCAAAGAAACATATTGTTGAAAGTTTGAGGAAGATTGAATGAATAATAAGAAAGTTATGAGCATTTGAATATTGAGATCACTAGTGCCATGTAGATCCTCCCATCGGCAATGCGACCAAGATCTGTGATATCACACACGTACAACTCCCTCATTACTTTAGTACTTATTTCACTTATATTCTCACTTTTATAGAGTCTATCACAAGGTTAGGTGTTTTCTTTATGAGATGACAAGTACAGAGGTTTCACAACATTATATCATTGATGAATCGTTTGTCATATGATTAGAATGAGCAAAAAGAGATGTTTTGGGGTATATTTTCAGTGTCCGAATGGGAGAGTTGTACGTGTGTGACATCACAGATCTTGGTCGCATTGCCAATGGGAGGATCTCCATAGCATTAGTGATCTCGACATTCAAATGCTCATAACTCTTTTATTGCTAGTCCTATTTTACTCAAAGTTTTGTTGATCTTATTCTTTGATTTTTCTGCTTTCACAAAAGCTAACTTGCTCCAAGAGTTTCATTCTCCTTGAAGCATATGATAAAGCTTGTGTTTACGGCCTAGTCACACGTATGAAACCAACTCCAGACCGATCAAAGCTTTCACGGTATCGAATAGCATCTCATCGATTGGTTACGAATCGGTTTCGTTTGTGTGACTTTATCGTCGCTTACAAGCCTTGAGCTCTGTGATCTCTCTCTTCCTGGTGGACCCGTGTTTCATAAAGCTGTCCGTAAGTTAATAGTGACTTTAAGAACGACTGGTGATCTTTCCTGTGGTAAACCATGGACCTATAGGTCCATGGGTAAATGATATTCACCATTAAAATGTTCATTGGTGATTATTTAACGCGTAAGAACTTAGGGATCACCAGTCGTTCTTAAAGTCGCTCTTAACTTACGAACAGCTTCATAAAACGGCCCCCGATAGCAGCATTCTCTTCAATATCATCAATATCAGCGTTATAACCATGATGGGTAGCTGAATGTGAAAAAGGTATACTCCCAAAAATGAGTTGAAATTATGAATACAAAGAGAAATGTAACCAAAACTTGTGGCGGTATCAAAGTATTGACTTTTGATACACTGGAAAGGGAGTTTCTTTGAAATTAGAGTAATAGTAGTAAGGGCATGGGTGTAGTCTGGACCTCAAAAGGGCGTTATAATTTTTAAATATTTTTTTCGAGGGAGTATGGGCAGATATTTATTGATCTGGAATAGGAGATGAGATGAATAGCGGAAAGGTGGCCAAAAATGCGTTCTATAAAATCACAAGTTTTTTACTACGTTTATGTGTGGGTGAAGGGATGGAAGCACGCCCTCGGCGTTGGCGCTGGAATGTTCAGTTTAGTTTCTTGATGAATTTCCAAGATAACACGCGCCAATTATCCTCATTAACAAATCCTAAGTAATTAGGATACGTTCCAGGCTTAAGTACCCTCATTGCATCCGCGTCCTACTTTGCGTATATCACGTTCTGATTAATTAGCGAGAACGTTGTACGTTGATTATTTCGGAACAGCCGGGGAGCGGGGGGGGGGGGGGGACGCATCAGTTGTTTTTCTCCTAAGTAACATAACATAATACAATGCGTTTAGAAACTCCCTTAGTAAAATAATGATAATAATAATGATGATATTAGAAGTTATATAGAACATAAATATTCGCCAGAATCTCTGTGCGCTTTACAAAATAAGTATACTTAGAATAAAAAAAATAAATACTAAATGAAAAATTAACAAAATATTTTAACATACCTTTCCTAAACAAAATAATCTAACATGAGAACAATATATGTTTTTAAAGATTTGAGAAAGGTGGAAGTACATGTGATGGCCCTCAGATTATTAGGCAGTTTATTCCACAGGACAGGTGCTGGTGACTGAAAGGCACGATCCCCAAACTTATATGTTTTAGACGTTGGTACAGTTAATACATTCTGGCTAGTAAGCGCCTTGTAAATTTTATGTACTATTATTATTTAATATAATGTTAGAGTAAAGTTTTAAAAAAAAGTAGAAGAAAGTACAAATTTGGACAATGAGTTTATTGGACTAAAATTTGTGATTTAGGATATATCAACATGATGCAAAGTCACTGTCAGAAAATGAACTAAGTCCTACTTGGCCTGTTGGTCAGATTTGTCCGAGAATGAAAACTCACGCATGCAGCATGTGGTTTATTCAAACAAAATATTTGATTTACTTTCACTTATATCTCATAGAACTTACCGCGTGTGATTTTATTATTCTAATGCATTGAAAATCGGATAATCTATCAAAGAAGTTGATTCTTTTAATTTTAAAGTTGATCAAAAGCCAAACAAAATATATTTCTTTCGATTTGCAACCAACAATAAATTTGGTTGAGATATGAATGATTATGTTACTACGATACATAAACAAATAAATGTCATATCAAAGTACGAAATGAACAAAATTTAACGATTAAAGAAAGCAGGATGGAATTGGAATGATATGTCCTACAGGTGCTTAAAACATTCCATTTTATCTGCTACCATCACACCAATTTTATCTAAAAGTTACTTTTTGAGGAACTGTTCGTTTTTATCATGGCCTGTGGAATGGAAGAGTTTGCCTTTGAAAGGAAGAAATGGAAGCAGGAGGAGGAAGAGAAGAAGAAGAAGGAGGAGGAGGAAGAGGAGAAGAAGAAGGAGGAGGAGGAAGAGGAGAAGAAGAAGGAGAAGAAGAAGAAGAAGAAGGAGGAGGAGGAGAGGAAGAAGGAGAAGGAAGAAGACGAAGATGATGACAATGACGAAGAGGAGGAAGAAGAAAATGAAAATGAAGAAGAGGAGGAAGTAAAAGAAGATGAAAATGAAGAAAAAAGGGGAGAGGAGGAGGAGGAGGGGAAGGATGAGAAAAAGAATATTTAATACTATTGATAAAAGATACAACAAAATTTATTTGCTCAAATTTAAATGAGATTAGTAGAGGGAAGGAAAATCAGCATATGTTACTAAAATATCGGAAAATGTGGCCACTTTTTAACCCTTTCATACGCCAGTCAGTCAAGTGATGTGCTCAGACACACCAACGAAATCGATACCAGACCGATCGAAGCTATTACGATATTTTCCAATGACATAACATCGATCGGTTTGGGGTGGTCTCTATGCATGGGAGTGACTGTTACTCTGCACAGCAGCTTCATGAAACATCCCTACAGTAGGCCTACCCGCTAAATTAAGTCCAGTGATTTTAGCATTCAATCCTCCATTTAATTCAAATAAGCCGATAGATGATAAAACAGAATCCATTGATGAAAGACAGAAGGGAAAAGGAAAGACATTTTATTTCCAGAATAGTTGGCCAGAGCTCAGGGAAAGGCGACCCCTCCCATTCCCAAATATCCTGTTTCTATATACGCCTCCAGACCACATCGACAGATGAAGAAAGACATTTACTTCAAAACTAAAAACAAAAAAAAAGTAACGAATATCTCTAGAATAGCCCCTGTTCATGTTTTAGAATGTCAGTGGCATAATAAAAAAAAAATGAGGGGACACAACAACATCATGAACATGGTGCATGTGGCAACATTTCTTTAAAGTCTCGAGCGAGCGAAATATGCGAGCGAAAAATTTGCCCTTTAAAAAAAAATAATGATAATCTAATTTGGTGATTTATTTTCACAAGGTATTTAGGAAATAGCATAAGATCTTACCCTTTTCCTCTTCTTTTCGTTTTCTCCTTTTTTATTGAGGTCCTAGAACTGTTTATTTTTTTTGGAAGGACAGTGCCCCAAGCCCCCTTCCCCCGATCAGTACGCCAGTGCAGAATGTATAATGATGTTGAATGTGAATTTCATTTTGTTCTTGGAACATGCTATCAACCTGTTTCATTATTTCTGGGGTGTCGCTACATTGACAGGGGGTAACTATGATTTTAAAGCGACGCCCCCCCCCAAAAAAAAAGAGAATGGATAGTACAAAAAAAAATGATAAGGATAAAGACCAGAATAAATATATTGTATAAAATATATAACTCAGGTGTGTAACTATATATGCAATTTGATACCCATATAAAATTATATTAAAAAAACCTTACATTTCGGTCATGTTGCCCCTCCCCGAAAAAAAATCCCTAGCGTCGACCCAATTTAATTATATTCCAATAGTGCTGGCCTAGGTTTAAAAGCGGATTTCTTATTATATACAGCCAAATGCCCAACACAATACAGAACATTCGTTTACTGTATTTTACATTCCAGGCCTCTTTTAAAACAATAATTAAAGATTGTGTCTTTCTATACTTGAAAGTCTTTTCAGAAACATCACATTTCTGTCAAATCTAGCTCAAGTGTTACGCCGAGGCGACTAGCCTTGATGGCTGGATACGCCCCTGTCCGCTAGTGCCCCCATAAAAGGACTATTTTAAGGATCCCGGGGGAGGGAGCGACACTATACATGAACTCGAGCGTGCTGGTCAAGTTTTGATCGATCTTTATTGGTATGATTAAAGCTCGTCTCAAATATTTGAAGACTTAACTAAACGTCTAGACCCAAGGTATATACATGTATATAATGTATGTATGCGACAGCTGAGACTGCAACCCATAAGTGCCATCAACTTAGGAACCGAACACAACATTGAAAATACCTTATGACGAGCTGTACCCACAATAAAATATTACCTCTGTTTGTTTATTAATTGATTGGTTGGTTGATTGATTGGTTGATAAGTTTGTTCGTATGTTTACTTATATTTTCATTAATTGTTTATGTTTAGCTATTTATGTAGTAATTTTTTTATTCATTAATAGCATTATAAATTAATCAATAATTATTCAATTAGTTATTTAGTTAATTAAATGATTTATTCATTTATTAGATTATTCATTATTTGTTTATTTATTTATTTATTTATTCATCTATTCATTTATTAACTCCTCTTTTTATTCATTTCATCTACCATGAAACTTATTCTAATTATTTTGGTCGAACAAGGGAAGTAGAAAGTTAAAACCCCCCACTTTCCTGGTCGAACACATAAAAATCATCCTGTTATACATGTGTTGTATCCACCATTTGCTTTAAAAAACTTACCCCATCCATGCGCGGCAAATTCATTATATAGTTTTTGATCATCTATGGGGACGAGACGAGCCCCTCTCAAAGGCTGTGGTAAAAAAAACATGCCCCCATGCACCCTATATTAACTTCAAAATCGTTATCACGATGCATATACGTCGATCTTGATGCAAACATTTTCTTATTATTTCCACCTTCCCTCGCGTATAAAGAGCAAACCTAGTTGAATATCAGGTGGATATCCGGCCTTTAAAAATTCAAACATCTTCCAAACATTTCCAACTTTCCGCTCCTATCAGGAGCAAACCTTCTTGAAGATCAATCGGATATCCGACCTTTGATGTAAAATCTGGCATCCCTAAAAAAGTCCCAACCCGCCATAACAAGCGGAAGACAATCGTCACAAAACCAAAGATGGTTTTTGACAGTTGTCTTAGAAACTATCAAAAAAAATCTCTTCCTTGTCTTATCTCTTTACTCCAAGTTAACTTGGTTGAGATGGTATTTTGGCATTCTGTTGTCATTCCGAATTTTATTGGATATATGCCTACATAAATTGTATGGTTTGATTTGTAATTCTGTACTTTTCCTTTCATGTTTTTGAATAGTATGCACAATAAAACCATGTACTGTTTGTGAAAAATAAAGAAAATAAATAAGAAAAAGATAAACAAGGAAAACTAATGACAATTGACATTTTATAATTGAATCATGCTTTTTCTTTGCACCAGTGATGTCGATTATTTTAGTAAAAATGTTTTTAACCACTCAATTTACTATTTTCTCTTTTACAATTATTATTAAAAGATAATTCATGTCTTTTTTCATACAACAAGCATGCAAATTTTAAATGTAACATCTTAAATCCTTAACAAATTTTATTGTTCGAAATAGACACCAGATATGAAATACTCCGAAAATTTGTTTTGCCCAATTGATCGTGGGCCCGGCAGCCGCTGTGCAGCGCCAGATCGACGAGGCTCTATCCCTTTAATTATTGTTGTTAAAGGGGAATGAAACCTTTGGAACAAATAGGCTTGTGTCGAAACAGAAAAATCAAAGAATAAGAACAAAGAAAGTTTGAAAAAAATCGGACAAATAATGAGAAAGTTATGAGCATTTGAATATTGCAATCACTAATGCTATGTAGATCCTCCCATTGGCAATGTGACAAGGATGTGTGATGTCACATGTGAACAACTTTCCCTTTGATGGACTCTAAAATACCTCAAAAATGTATCTTTCTGCTTTTTCTTAAGGTGATACAAACTCTTTATCCATGATGTATTTTTTTAAAATCTGTATTACATGCCCTCCTATAGAAAGAACACATGATCTACTGATATATGTGATGAAAGAGGCAGTTTAAGTGAAATATATAGTAAAGTAATAGGGAGAGTTGTTCACAAGTGACATCACACATCTTTGTCGCATTGCCAATGTGAGGATCTCCATAGCATTAGTGATCGCAATATTCAAATGCTCATAACTTTCTCATTATTTGTCCGATTTTTCTCAAACTTTCGTTCATCTGTTTCTTTGATTTTTCTGTTTTCACACAAGCTATCTTGTTCCAAATGTTTCATTCTCCTTTAAATGAATGGTGTATGACTAAATAAAATGCTCCACCATTTTGTATAAATGATTAATGAGTAACATTATATGAAAATAAATGAATTAAATATAAAACACGTTTGATCATACACACGTGGTCAAATCATTCGGTGGCTTCCCGAATCTTAAATGCTAAACTATCTGAAAATCTAAAGATTCTTGACAAGCAGTTAAAACTAAACAGATTTAAATGATTTTTTTTTACGAATGTGCTTTGGTTTCTCCTGCCACTTAAGATGCAGTAACACGATAAATGTGACAAGACATGCTAATTAATAAAATTCTCAAAGTATGGTTCAGGGGCGGATCCAGGATTTTCCAAAGGGGGTGGGCACATTTTCCCGAGGAAAATTTGACAAGCAAAGAAAAAAAAATTGTTAAAAAAAAAAAACTGCAGATCTTTTCGTCCACATAAAATAAAATTTGACAAGCAAAAAAAAAAAAAAAAAAAAAACTTGTGTATGAGGCATAATATTTCCATTAAAAATATTTCCTGTAACTTTAAATGGGGGGGGGGGGGGCATACTTGTGTAAGAACGACATATTTACATTAGAAATTTTGACTCTGGCTCTCAAGGGGGGGGGGGGGGTACGGGCCGGATTCCCCCCCCCTCCCTGGATCCGGCACTGGTATGGTTTGTATCATTTAGCGGATTTTTGTTTCCGGCAATGTCAATATTTTGAAAATGTAAAATTTATGCTTGACGCATATTCTTGAACGGCATAATAGACAAGCAGGGGGAAGTATGTTCTTCGATCATCCATGTTTAAAAAAAGAATATAACTTTGAACAGACAAACATTTCCAAGTAGACATATTTGTTCCGTTGAGGATAGACGAATTATTTGAACCAAGATCCGTTTTTCAAGTTTCAAGATATTTCTCAATGTACAGTTGTATCTCAAACATAATCATAACAATATTCATTGACAATACTACCGAGGATAGGCGAATTAGATTTTGTTAACATCTGTTTTTAAGTTTCAAAATATTTCTTGATTTATAAAATAATGTATTCCGATCATGACTTGCCATACAAATCATTCACAAAATCATCTAGGATGAACAAAAACTCGTTTGTTTCAAGGATTCCATGTTTGTTTCCTGTTTACAAAACAGAATGATATTTTTAGGTCTTGCAGTACATATGAAGTAGATAAAATGATGGAAAATATGACAACAAATACCAGCACAAATGAAAATTAATGCAGGGAGATGGCTGCGTCATAACTTGGGTGACTTACCTCGGTTGTGCTAAGCTTTTTTTCGTCCCAGGGTTTCGGCGCGAATGATCCCTGCCTGCAGCCACGGTTTGAATCTTGTCTCGACGGGGTATTTTCATGAATTATCCAAGCACGGTCTGGCTTTTTTTGTTTGTTTCTGGTGTTATTATGTGAGTCAGTAGACTCTTAACGGAAGTGAGGTGTTTTTTGTGTGTGTTTCACGTCATGTTCATGGCCTTACCCCCTCCTTCTACCCCCTCCCTTCACCTTACACCACATTCCCCCCTTAACCCGTCCCTATGCACAGTAAAACGTGGTTAATTTTTTTTATACAACGCCGTTCATGGCCCTGGGAAGCGGGGGGGGGGGGGGTGCAGTTAAAATTTTCATGGGGGCGCTGCGTGTATTATTATCCATAAGCAGCACCCCATGGAATTCTGGTAGGCGTAAAAAAATTGATAAATGTAACAAAAACAACCTTCATTTTGTAGTGAAAGCCTGTCAAATTTACATCGTCCCCAGGGCCTTGACGCTGTTTTAATATTCATTATTCTTGCAGTAGTTGCCTTAAACAGTTTAAACAATTGTATAAAATCTTAAACATCAAAGCTTATTTTTTTAATACTTAATTCTCAATAAATTAAGCGTGGCTGGGTAAACTGTCAAACATTACTGTAAGGTTCATATTGTAAACATCGTGAAAATTTTTAAACAACTTTTTATTGTTTTTATTGTGTGCATCGCTTTCAAAGGTCCAATGTCATAATCTCATTTCATGGGGAAGGAAAAATGATAACTACAGTGACATGACAAGAACTAGAAAGGGCGATAGCTGAGTTGGTGGTCTTTCAATTCCGTGACATAGGTTCGACACTGGCTTTAGAGCGACTACTCTGATCGGGCGCTCAAACATTCAAGGATTTTTTCCTACCAGGTACCTATTCACTACACCTTGGTGGAGATTAGAACGGGACGTTCCACAGTTATGTTTGTGCGCATTATGATCTGCGCATAGTTTACACTCTGCGCGCTGACGTCACAATGGATGAACAGGTATTAATTAGCTGCGGGTATGAGCTGATTTTTCTCATCTTCTGCACTTTAACTGCAGATCCGATGCGTTATTTCATGAAGCTAAAAAATTGAATTATTCCATGGACCATTCAAAAAAATATTCTCTACAATTTCAAAATACTTTACTCTGCAGTGCTGCCAAGAATCACGAATATTACCCCGAGTTTGAATAAATGGTAGAGTGGTTTTGATTTTTTCTTCACATAGATACTAAGCAATCGGCCCATTTTTTGTGTTTTAAAAAGCACATTTGCTCTAATAAAAATGCTGATAGTTTAAAAACAAGCACATGAACCCCTATTTTTTAATGTTTGTACCTCTTAGGTATACCTTCCTCTACAACTCTGCAAATTTTGGTGAAAATGACATGGATTTTGAATAAAGTGCAGCATTTATTGTACGTTTGTAGTTTGTTACTGAAATTTTACATTTTTCAGATTGGGATTTTGTTATCTTTTACGCCATTTTTAAGAACTGACAGTGCTGTTAAACTTAAAATTGCAAACAAATAGCACTATTAATAGATTCTCCATTCTAACGATACAATTATTAACTCTCTTGCGAAATTTGATGACTTTTTCATGTATTTTGAATGAGTAATGGAGGTTTAAACTCATTGTAGTAATCTTGGGCGGTCTAAAAATGCCAAATTCTTTTGAATGCGCAATTCTTAAGAATATCAATTTGGGTGAACTTTGAAGCTCTATAGCAAAAAATCAAGCACATGGACCTATGTTAATTTTTGCATATTTCGAATATTAAGGTTCTAAAGTATCTATGTGCAAAGTTTGGTGAAAATGACATGGATTTCACTTTAACTGTGGAACATCCTTAAGCCTTGTCTAAGAATGCGATTGCTGCAGTGGGATTCGAACCCCGGACCTTGTGGTTCAAAATCCGGAGACTTATCCACTGAGCCACAACACCTCTATATTTTTTTATTACTACGGTTTTTTGATGGGGGTGCTTTGTTTTTTCTTTAATATGAATGACTATAACTAGGCATCGGTTCCCAAATGTATTCAGATCGTCAAAATTGAGAGCATTAAAATGTGAGCTTACTCATAAATGACTGTCTGGTTTTAAAGGTTTCATCAAGTTTGTTTCATGATTCACTGAGATTTGTTTTAACGATTTGAGAACGTTATTCCTACAATATGGTCAAGTTGGACTTTGAGTTTGGTATTATATCATAAATATCACTTAATGTTAAAATTAATTGCATATCATTTTTATGTCAATTTGTTGTTAATTATTAGGGACGCAGATTTGGTAGGTTTTTGTTGTTGGAAAACATACAAATACAATGAAAGAATAACATAAATCAAAAATAAATAGGAATGAAAATAAATTGTCAACATCATTTTGATGTTACGACACGTGAATTTTTTCCATATTCAAATATTTTTTTTCTGTTGCCGAATTCTCAAATGAAATTTGGTCTTATCCCGGTTGCCTGAAACTTTCCATTAATGCTTAAGATATCATCAATAGTAATTACCACGATGACATTACTTGACATCCAATCAAATTCAAGGAATCCATGGAAGTTGAAATTGATGACAAGTTACCATATAAATAGAAGGTTTCATGCAAACGGATCTTTGGCATCGCGGAAAACGTTTTGATTTGATTTTAAAAGGGGAATATTTATAAAGGAATAGAGTACACATATAAAATGATCACAAATCAATTTTGCAAATGTGATTTTTATTTTGATTTACATGCGGGTTGCTGAATCCTTTAAGTCTTGATATCGAAATTACTTGAAGTTTATTGTCAACTTTTAAGACTGGGGAAATCGAATCAATTAACACCGTCGTATCTGGGGCGATGCTGATGAATGCTACTAAATAGACGGGGATGATTTCAACGTCGCTTTTCCTTATTCTGTACGAGTTCAAGGTTTGATAATTGGGACTGATTTTAAGGAGAGCTAAAACTTGAACGGGATTTGGGGTTGAATGGAGTGTCCATATATCATTAAAGAATCATGCTCCCAAATCTGGAATTTTAATATGAATTCGGAAGGAAGAGGAAGAGACAGGTCATCCATACTAATTTGGTCATGACCCCCTTTTTTAATTAAGAAAAAATCGAGTCATTGTATTTCGCTAATTTCCATCGTTCAAAATTGATGTAACATGTTTTTGTATGTTGAAGTATCCCTTGCAAGAAATTTTTTGTTTACATGTTACTTTCTTTTGTACAATGGCGTCCTGTAAACGCGGGACTAGCGGGTAAAAACATTTTTAACACAAGGGTTGTAACTATGTAATGGGTGGGAGAGGGGGGGGGGGTACTGTCACCCCCTCAATACAAGCGGGTGAGAGAGTTTCGATATTTTTTTACTTGATATTTTTTTTTTACACAGGGAATCCCTTCTTAAAAACAGCTTAGAGTTTGAAAATATTAGCAGCAACAGTAGTAGTAGTAGTAGAAGTAGTAGTAGTCAGGTAGTAGTAGTAATAGTAGTAGTAGTAGTATAGTAGATGGGCAGTGACGAAATGAGTCCAAAACATCGAACATACTCCTCCACATAAATTCAGATAGATGGCAGTACTATCACCAGTAGCGTAAGTAGGATATTTGAAACGGGGGTAGGGGGGGGGGGGTGGTTCGAGTTGAATGAAAATTTGACAAAGAAAAAAAAGGGGGAAAAAAGGTTTTAACCTAAAAAAAAAAAGAATATTAGGTCTTTTCGTAACAAAGAATTTGACAAGAAAAAAAAAACCAAGAAAAAAAAAACATCCATATGCTCATTCGGTCAGATCAATATCAATGAACATGCTGGTGAACAGAACAATCAGTCTTCGACCAACTCTCCTAAAGGTCGACCAATCGATTTAAGAACACAGTAAATGTATTGAAAATGCCCGCCAAATGACAATGAACAGCTGGGAGGTCTTTGTCGAAAATTGATGAACACGAATACAGTTTCTAAGTATCGGAGCTGACGAAAAATTGCAAACATATCGTTTGTCTTAAGTCGAGAGCGAAATGTTTTGATTCCCCAATTTTTGACAAAGACTTTTTAGTTGTACTTTGTCATGAAGCGCATTTGACAATATATTCTCTATGTTCTTGAAAGTGTTCTGCGTAGTGGTGCGAAAAAACTCCATAATGACTCGATGGAATCAAAGGGAACGATCTTTTATTGGTTTTTAGAAAAAAAGGGTTCTCCTCAAAGGGACATGCTGTGTCATATGCATCCATTTTATTCATTAGTGTCAAATCAAACCAGGGGCCGTTTCATAAAGCTGTTCGTAAGTTAAGAGCGACTTTAAGAACGACTGGTGAACCACCTTCCTAACGCGCTAAACTACCGCCAATTAACATTTTGGTCACCATTTCCAACAAGAAAGGTTCACCCGTCTTTCTTAAAGACTTAAAGTCGCTCATAACTAACGAACAGCTATAGAAATAGGACAGAAGAAATTGTTCATTTGTTGATCGTCTGATTTTGAAAGACCTGCAATAAAATCACAAACCACACCTGTCAGATATTTGGATTCCTTTTTTTAAATAGCTTTGGATAATTTTTGAAACAGTCTTGTTTTTACATAATGCTAAATATGCTACTTCAACATTAATATGCACAATCAATGAAATGTTCAATTATACATTTATAACTCTTAAACAGAAAACGGTAGAGGAGACAAATAATTTGCCGTACATGTTTTGGAAATGTCAAGTTGAGTGGCACAGTACTAAGAGGTGTCAAAAAAATTACAGGACCAATATCGGACTTCCTCTGATTAAGAACTTGACCCCCTCAGACGCCTTGGGTATCAAATATGGCGCAGAGAGAGAGGGGGAGAGAGAGAGAGGGAGAGAGGGGGAGAGAGAGAGAGAGGGGGGGGGGCAAGACGACATGGAATTTAAAACGATTCCCCCAGCCGTGACCCAATTTATTTACTTAATAAATCTACATAACATATCTGTCTGTGATGATCATTCGAGATGTTAGGTCATCTTTTTTCCTTGTTGAAATTTATTCTACAGATGCGTGAACATTATAATTCAGAATGAAAACTGCAATCTGAGATGCGTGCAAAAAGTGCTCCAAATAATACGAAATAAGGAGGAAAATTTGCAGTAACGTTTTGTATACTTTTCGTATACTAGTTTATACAGTTCTCTGTTAAACATGGTTAAACGTAGTAATATAAGAGAGATATAGAATCCATGTTTGGATCACTGAATCTGTACTACTGATGAGAAAAAATCAAATCAAACTTTCCCCACGAACGTTATCATACGCATACCGTTATCCTTTCATTCCATATAGCACATATACCGTGTGGTAATCAAACATTCTAAAAATCACTCGTAAAATGTGAATTGTGTCGCATTATCATAGCACTTACGATCGCATACAGGCTCTAGAATATTAAAGAGCGGGTTTTCGAGGGCGGTCCGCCCTGGTTTCTACTCTAGCCCCCACTTTCTCCTCGATTTTGAAAAGACTGATTTCCACATTTTCGCATAATACTCACCACCAGGGATTAAAGTAATTAAAGTGGGGGAAATTCATTTCTCAAACGAAGGTCAACGAATGATAATGCTGGAACAAGATGAGGTTAACATGGTTAATCTTTGAAGAGTTCCTCGCGATGTTAGGATCGGAAACGTCTTGTCAGTGATGTATTAAGGTTATGAACAGGTGATATACCTAGCTAAACAACCAATGTACAATATCCGAGGGTGTATCTGTTTTGTAGACATCTCTTCGGGCAAGGACTATATTGATTGTTAAAACATGTCATTAATTTTGCCAATTCATTATCAGCGATAAAGCATTGAGAGATGATGGAGTTGGCAGGGGGTGGGTTGGGGGATGGGGGAGGTGGGTCATAATGCCTTCCGTAAACTTACACAAGATGTTACGATCAACTCAACTATGAAGCACCAATAATGGGGGGAGTAGATTATCGTAGATACCTAATCTAATAATATTTTAGAACATAGAAAATATGTTTTGCATATGAAGCGTGTTAAGAGTTTTAGTAAATACACCATAAAAAGTGGAACGCCTCTGGTAGTCTCGCCTGCATTACGCGATTCAATGAAGCAACAGTGCTGAAATTTAACACGGTTATTGAATAATTATTCACAAAAGAAAACATTCATAAAATACTATGTCCATTGACCCAACATGACTTTTGACCATAATCGTATAAATTAAGATGATTGTGCAAAACATACTTGATAACCCTTATGTCTATGCCAATTCAACAAATACCCCCAACACGGCCAAAGTTAATTGACCTTAAATGACCTTTGATCTTGGTCATGTGACCTGAAATGCATACAGGATATTCAGGGATATAGTCCAGTCAATCTAGCCAGAATAGGGGGGTAACCCACCACTAATTGCAACACGAGATATTCCACTGAAATGCTTTCCAAGAAGCTCCCCTTAACAACATACTAAAAGTCCCAAGAAATCCAAGCAGTGGAAATTTATGAAATTTGCATATTATGCAAATTAGCCATGAAAAAATAGAAAAAGAAGGGATATAATCCAAAGATTACAAATCAAATGTCCAAAACAATTTACTTTCAATGGAAATTAATGATAAATAACTGAATTCAATGTTTTTAATCAAAAGTGCAAAAATTTCTACCTCATTTGCATATTATGCAAATAAGCATCCTTTAAATGGAAAAAATGTCAAGATATTGTAATTTTTCTCATATAGACTGCTTGAAAACATTTCATTAATGTTGACATTAATATGCTACTATATTACTAAGCATGATAATTCATCCCAATATCTGAAAATTAATTTGCATATTATGCAAATTAGCCATTTAAGAAAATAGAAAATGAGGAAATTCATCCAAAGATTACACATTAAATGTCCACAGCAAGTAATTTTGAACAAAAGTTCGTGATGAATAAATAAGTTCAATGTCTTTATTTAAAAAGCTAGCAAATCTGCCTCATTTACATATTATGCAAATAAGTATCCTTATATGGAAAATGTCAAGAAATTTAGATTTTTATCACATTGACTGCAGTGAAAACATTTCAGTTTTTCAAATTAATATGCTGCTATCGCTAAGCATTCAAATCCTAATATGATTTATATTCAAGGAAAAGTACTAGATGTGTTCTTCACTTCCTAAGCCGCATTGTTAGTCTGACAAGATGATGGGATGGGCAAGAACAAAGCACAGTATTTGAATTGGTGTGTAGTTTGTGAGAGTTGACAACCCTTTCTTATATGGATGGGAACGACTTAGACTTTCTTGAAATTTCACCGTATAAACATGATAAAGGGAAGCCAGGAAAAGCACACTTATGGCAGGTAAGATCTGATGAGTAGTCTCATTAAGTAGTGTTGTAGAGATTCCGTCTGGCCTAGTAGCTTCATGCAGGTTTTTTTTTCTTTAACAATTTCTTCAGTAGTCTTGCTACACCTGCTTGACTAAACAATATGTTATCTCGCCATCTGGGCCAGGACTGGGTCCCAGAACTTGTAGATCAGCGTCATCATCATCATTATGATCAGTGGTGAATACTAAGACTAAAAATATTTGCCTTCCTTTAATAATGCTATTCCAATGTAGTCATAGCTATTGATATTAAGGGCTCCCAACATGATAATTGTTACAGCCTGGATCATTGTCAATCCGGTCAACAAATTATGTATTATAGGCTTGTCTACAAACCCTCTTATGGTCCTCTTTAATGCATTGTAGCGATTCTGAGCTTTACCTTACTGATGCTTTTGGAGCTCTAAAATGTGCAAGCCCTCCTATAGCCTTTCTCTAAAACTATTGACATCTTCCGACACAACTTATGTCAATTGTCTCATTGAGGCAACTTGTGTCGGAAGAAGACCTGGTTAACGGTGTGTTCTTGTTAAAGTCCTCTTGATTGGCATTCAGTCTCCCATGATCGACTTGTCGGATTCAGTACAGAGAGTTGTATGATTGTCCAAAGTACATCTGCATGACACTATTAAAGTCAGCATTCCTCCAGAAGAACATCCTTAGTCGTACCATAATTACTAAAAGGTTTATTCCTCTGGATAACCTCACAGTATACCCATGAATAACACATTGTGGCAAATAAATCCTGGAAGTGGTACACACTGCCTAATCCATGTTGGATGGTATTTGATGGTGATGTTAAGGGTGTTCCATTATGTTGTGTCCTCTTGTTGGAAAGGCAATAATCCGGCTTAGTCCTCCATCTGGTTTGTTCATTGTCTCACTGACGAATTTCTGTTTACCATAAATATCAGGAAATTAATATTATTATTTGCATACGACTTACTTTGAAACTATAGCTTTAATATTTGGAGATGGTTGCCATAGGAGATTTATCAAAGAGGAAAGAACAGACATTGGATGCTTCATCATGATGCATGAAGCAGCAACTGGATTCAGCAAGAACGTCATCACGATTCCTGTATCTGAGAAAGATGCCTATAATGCAATTTAAGCCTTCATCATGAATTTATGAATGGTTTTCATGTCGATTGTATAGGCAAATGCCCATTGTTACTCTTAATAAGCATGCCCAGAGATCTTGTGATCCAAGCAAGTACTCATATTCACACCAAGACAAGTGATGATGATGATGATGATGGGTTCTTAAAAAGCGCCGGTATCCACCTCAGCTGGGCGCTCATGGCGCTCGCTCAAAAATAGGAAATATCTCACAAATTTCAATGTCTTCATGGTCTTCAAACAGTGCTTAGGATCGTCATTCAGTTCAAGTACTGTCATAGTAATGCTACAATTTAGTTATTCTTGGGATAATGTTGGAGTGGGGAACAGAAAGGTCTTCAGGTAAGAATCAAAAGTTGATTGGGCCTCCGTCTGCTCCCCTGATAAATTGGGGAATGCTATTCCACAGCTTTGGCCCAGAGATGTTGAAGGCTCTGTCATCCCAGGTTGTGTGGCTGAGAGATTCCCTCAGCAATGCTTGATCTGCTGATCTGAGACTGCGTGTTGGTCTATGCTGAGAGAAGAGCTGTGATATGTAGGGTGGAGATTTATTGTTAAGCGCTTTAAATACAAGGACCCCCAGTTTATAAGCTAAGTGGTGTGCTACAAGGACCAAATATTCGAAGCTAATGGGCTTTTATTTGTACGGGTGTGACATCTTGTGCAATCCAGGAGCCTGCTAGCGAGGACTATACTCGCAAGAAACGCAAAGTCTCTACAAAGTCAAGAAGAGAGCAAGATTTGGATGGAAATAATGAAGCATTCAAGCAGTGGGATCCATGTAGAATGGACAATATGAGTGGGGTAACTGCTCGTGACAAATGTCAATATCAACCAAGCAAGAAGTGTAGGAAAGTCATCATGGTTAATACAAATAATCTACATGGACTTTTCGAGGAAAGTATCACGTATGTGTTTCCTTGAATATCTATAACATGTCGGATGCTTATTTGCATAATATGTAAATTACACTTCAGATATTAAGCCGATTACTAATGCATTTGCCATTCTTAGTGATCACATCATATTGATCTAGACTGAAATGTTTTCATAACTGTTTTTGTGAGAAAAATCAAAATTTCTGGATTTTTTATCCATACAAAGATGCTCATATACATGTATATGCAAATGAGGCAGACTTATTTACGATTTTTTATTTAGAAAATAAATTTGTGAAACTTATCATGGGCTTCAGTTCAATTCGTATTGTTTTCTGCACTTGATTTCCAATATTTGGATTATTTTCCTTATTTGTAATTTATTATGGCTAATTTGCATAAAATGCAAATTTTGTGATTTTCCTATATGCTTGTATATTCAAGGACTTTTGATATGGTGTTAAGGAAACCTTCCTGTAAGGTATTGCCATATTCCAATTTCAATAGATAATCTACTTGCAATATTTGAGGAATGTATCACCATGGTGTTTTCTTGAATATTCATAACATGCTAGATACTTTTATTTGCATAATATGCAAATTACACTACAAACACTAAGCTGAATACAAATGTATTCAACGTCCTTATTGATAGCAGCATGTAAATTTTAACATTAATGAAATTTTCAAGCAGTTAATGAGAGAAAAATCACAATACCTTGACATTTTCCATATAAGGATGCTTATTTGCATATTATGCAAATGAGGTAGATTTTTTTGCTTTTTTGACAAAAAAACATTGAATACAGTTATTTATCATGAATTTTCGCTCAAATTAAATTGTTGTGGACACTCAATTTGTAATCTTTGGGCTTTTTTCCTTATTTTTCTAACTTTTTATGGCTAATTTGCATAATATGCAAATTTCATAAATTTCCACTGCTTGGATTTCTTGGGACTTTTAGTATATTGTTTAGGGGACCTTCCTTGAAAGCATTGCAGTGGAATATCTCGTGTTGCAATTAGTGGTGGGTCAAACCCTATATTGACTGGACTAATACTTAATTGCTCTTATGTCTACTAGATCCATTAAATTTCAAAGTTATGATGATAATTCCATAAATACCATCAACATGGTCACAGTTCGTTGAGCCTAATATTTTTTCTAAGTTATGATGATATTTCAAAAACTTAACTTTGGTTAAGATTTCAATGTTGACGACGCCGCCGCCGCCGTCAGAAAAGCTGGGCCTTTAGTCTCGCTCTGCTATGCAGGCGAGAAAAAATGATGGGTATGAATCATCATTCTTTAAACCTCTTGCGATGGATATTTATTACAAATCTAGTTTAAACGAATCATTTTGGATGCCTATAATCCTTGCTAATAATTCTCTTGTTGAGCCAAGTCTAAAATAAAATGATGATCTCAATGATTATAGAAACAAAACCTTCCCTTTAGACAACTAATGCGAAAAAAATATATTCTAGATCTCTTCTGCAAAGTTTGTTTCGACAAAAATATATTACAGATTCATGGAATACGTTTTAAGGTTATTTTGTATAAAACGTAAAAACAATCACCAATAAATGAAAATGAATACGTCTAGATCTGATTTTTTTAATGCGGATCAGAAGTTGCACGAAGTGATTTGCATTCACTTCGCAAGTGTATATAGTAGCGTAAAACAACGTACAAATATTCAATGAACAAAGATGACTCTCTCTCTATTTGGAGATGGGGGGTTGTTTTTCCGCTTCTGTCATCCCTCTGCTCCCCGAAGCGGATCAAGCTGCCTCCCTTGATTACCCCCTCTAAAGCCTAACAACATCATGACAAATGCACCCCTGTTGCCCCCTTTTAAATCACCCTCGTCCTAAATGATGGAGACTCACGTTATCAAATGGAGAGGATTCCCCGAGTGAAATCGTGAAAAAACTTCTCTTTCCTTTTCTAATTGAAATTATCCTTGAAGAAACATCCTGAAAGAAAAAAAAGTCATTAAGAAAAAGGAGAATCCTTTTTGAGGGATGTCAAAAAGTTGTCGAAAGATGGCGCTGTAACGCCCAGAACTTCTGAGCCCCCTGGCCTGCCCTTTCACTGTAGAATAGAAATCTATTTGATATAAACTTGACTAAATTTATTTCAAAGAGAATGAAAAGACAACCCTTATTCAAAACCATATTTTGCTTACGAGGTGTTTTCCAAGGCTAGATGAATTATTATATAAATAAAATGGTAATCCATCTATCTACCAAGGTTTGGAATTTGCATGACACGGAACTATATTGGACTATTGTAAATAAAATAAGAAAATAATGATACAATAAGTTGATAATACTCAAGTCGATTGATGAGATCAGTGTTTTCCTGCCCGACTCGCACATTCCCTGTTGTACTATTTTAAATAAGTTTTTGTTAAAATATGATATTGAATTCAATTGGATACCCTAAAAGAGTTTAAAAATATTAATTCTAATTTCCAATTAATTGGGTTTGAGAGTGAAGAACTGAATTATCGCTGATGAATTTAGGAATATACAGAATATTGAATTTCGATGAAGGTCAAGTGAAATTGGCGGGAAAGACGGGTGGAACGGCATTTCCCTTTTAAAGGAAACCTCTAGCTGTCAGCATCTATAAGGGAGAAGCTGTTAAGGGTCATTTTCACGAGAGAAGAAGTCGGAAATGTTCTAGTGAAATTAGAGACTTTGGTTGGCCCAACACGGTCGTCTGTAGATTGAGGCAATATTTTGAATGTCAATGTTGATATCTCCCTGAGCGACGGGTAAGTTAGATACACTGATCGTCTGAAACACTTTCCGTTTCCTATAAGCCCCCCCCCCTGTCTCGACTATTTCACCCCCTCCCCATTCGATGTATCACTTACTCCATCCCCATTGTACCATGTCTTCGTTTATCCTCCTCCTTTTGGAAACGCTTTTTTTTTAATCTCCCCCCTCCCTCTTATTCTTTCTTTCTCTCCTTCTTTCTTACTGTAACCCCGTCTCTCTCCCTCTGCTTTCCACTCCCCCATCAGTACCAATTTCCTGCCTATTGCACAGCTAACAATCCACTCTCTCCTCCTCTCTCCCTGTCCCATCTCTCTCTCGTCGCCCTCTCTCTTCTTCCTCGTCTCTGATCTTATGATTTTATTCTCATAAAAATATTTTCTGTGACAATGTTGATGTCTCCTATACACTGTGACTCATAGATGTCTGCTATCTTTTCCGCTTTGACATGATTTTTATCTTCTTTCTCTCCCACCCTCTTCTGTTTCATACACAATGAGACAAATCTCCTCATACATCAGCTAGGGGAGCATTTTATGCAACAAATAACGAGTGATTTCCATTGATCAATGTTATAAGCTACTGAAACACTTGCTTCCGATTGGCTGAGAGCATATTAGTTAGTGAAAATCACTGACAAAAATTTTCATAAAGCGCACCCCAGACTTAAACAGATTACTGGATTCAATGCAAAGAGATTAAGCCTGTTCGTTGTTCCACTCTGCGCATGATCAGAAGATTCTGCGCATGATCGGAGGAAGGTCATTGGGACAAAGTGACATGGTGGTTTAAAATTCAATGAGATAAGCACCAACTTTGATGTCTTGATTATTCATTTATTCTTTTGAATTGTATTTTTTTCTTCTCTTTTACCGTTAAAAAAAACCCCAATGCGTCCACGAACGACTGGTATTTTAGTTTGTCAAGTACATACAACATGCTATAATATGTACTCAAATTAGAAATGTATATTCAAGTTCTTCATCCTGCTAAGTAAGGCATGAATACGTAATATCTTGCTTAGAAATCTGCCAATCACAATGAAAGAAATGAAAGGTCATTTTACCAAAATTGTCCATGAAGTAACTACGAACTGGTATATTCGTTTTACTCGGGGACCGTTTCTTCAACATTAATCCGACAAAAATCTGGTAACTTTCCTTGGTTATGACTAGCCGAGAGGCACAAATGACTGACTGTTACTATGGTATTGGTTATGGTATGATTCCTCCGGACAAAACGTCCGATAAGTCCTTTTATGAAACGCCCCCATTCAGCCGGGGATCGAACCTGCGACCTACATTTCGCTGAAATGTGTGGGTATTTTTTTTCCAGAAAATACATTTGTACAAATCTAGAAATGGTAACCGAATTTCAAAGGTCAGCTTTGTGAAGAATACATAGATAATTTATGGAGCTAGTACATGTAGTTCCATGCATGGTTCATTCTTGTGAAATGTTTACTACGATGCAATGCAAGTCATCAGCATCAATTTGACACCATGTTTGCATCACCATTGTGAAGAAGGGTCAGGGTCCTTCGAAGATGAAGGGTACAAAACTTTTATATTGTTTCCAAGTTTGGGGTTTGGAAAGTACGAAACCAAGTTTTCTATATTTTTTCATCGATGATAATCATCGTTTGTTTTTACACCAAGTTTTAATAAAGTGCTATCTGTTATCCCATCTGTTAACTTTTTTGTAAATGACTGTAATGTACGTCTCTGAACACATACTCTTACCTTTTATACACCAACACCGTCGACTTTTATCAACCTCCTCTATCGACACAATTAAGGCTGTGGACGACGCTGCCTGTCTTGCACTGCTCTTCTAACCATTGCGGGATCGTGCCGAAGAACATCGATCTCATGCCAAATACGCGCCTCTGCAAGTCACCCTGATCACGTGATGGGGATGTGCATACCCTGCTCTTTAGGTATCCCCAGAGGAAAGAGTCACAGAGTGCCAAACCAGGGCATCACGTAGACCATTCCACCTCATAATTGAGGGCCGTTATACCTTGGCCAAATAGTTCTACCAGCCTCCAACGGACAGCTTGACGATTGTGAGTTGGATCGAGCACCATTTTGTGCCTATGCAACAAAGGTGCAAGAACATTCCCTGATCCTGTCTTTCAAAGATTTCGTCCATCCGGGACACAATGTCGCTATGGATCATGGTCTAAGAACATGGTACCATTTATGTTTCTGTTGAAGAATGGCCCAATTGTTTAGGCACTTCATATTCACAGCCAAGCCCAAACACTGCATTAAAAAACCATGTTTACGTCGTAATTGAACTCTGTTGGATGTCCTGCAGTTCGTACTCATTGACATTGATGGTGTTCACTCCCCTGTCCTTGCTGAATGTGGCTTCGTCGCCAACATGGAGGTTTCACAAGAATAGGCACAACCCTTAATCCTCCGAAGGAGCCACCCCAAAAGTTGAACTTCTGCCTCTGGAAATCCTTCTCCAGCAGTTGATGACGCTCATGCACTTTGAAAGGATACATGTTGAGATCCAATCTGCAATACAATGGAAAGTTGTTGGTCTTATTGCGGTGTAGACCTACAGTTAGAGTCGTTGGATGGGCCTCTAGTAATCTCCTGACAGTCTCAACATTTTCTGGACTTCATCCACTTCCGGTCCACCTGCCAGAATTAGACCTACTCTTGTCTCTGCTTAGGCTTGTTTCGCATTGTTGCGATTTCTAAACATTTGCCCAGATAGTCTTTCTGGATGGAGGATCTCTGTCGGGATCCGCAAGCGGAATGCTTCTCTTGTAGCCATATGCTACTGGTACGATTAAATGTTGGCCTTATAGCTCTACTGTAAGTTGTACCATGATCAAATACCATTTGGTGTTTCCTGCTACATGTAAGACTGCACCTTGGGGCCTGCTTGTCCCTTTTGAATAGCAACTCAGTGAATTTAATTAATTTATTGGAACTTTGTTGCGATGTGTATCGTTGCTAGAGCAATAGGCTGTTAATAACAATGAAACAATCAATAACATTCTTTCAGAAGAATGTTGGCCTTTGCTCTCCTGACGTTGCAGCTGTAAATTTACCCGTTGCATGAGAATGAAAGAAGTCAATCATTTAGAAGAATGTGGTGTTGTGCATACCTGACATTGCAGCAGGGAGTTACCCTGTTCGATTAATGTTGCAATCAATATAATTCACCTATCATGTTTATTTTATGAAAGGAGTGGAAATTATGTCCATAACAGAGATTAGGACACTATTCATGCATGTATCATTATATTTACTCACAAAAATTTAGCAGAGGGGATGAATTTCAAATGGAATTTTCTGCGAAAAATCCCAATAAAACAATGAAACTTACAGCAAACTTGGTTTTGTTCTTTGCAAACCAAAACTGTGAAAAAGTTGGTTTTGTATCCTTCACCTGTAGGATATGAAGAATCATAACCCGTGACAATGTTGACGCAAGAAAGGTGTCACATTTAAGCTAATAATAAGTCACTTCAGATTTTAAATGACAAAGAATAAACCATGCATTCTTGACATAACTAACTTTTGAAATTCGATTACCCCTATATATCAATCAATTTCAAGTAAACATATTTTTTTCAAATTGTAATTCTTTTCGTACAAAGCAATTTAAGCAATCAGATTCAGATTCAGATTCATTTATTGTTGATCCATGATAAAATACGTAGAAATTTGGCCTCCACTGGCTGTACATACAAATGATATGAAGTATATATACAAACAAAAACGACATATACATTGGGCGAATATATTGAAAGAAAATATACATAAACAATTCAAACATATATTGCAATACAACATATAAGGGAGATGTCAAATAATTTACCCATTAAAGACAAAGAGTGAGAAACGGTTGAGAGTTAACTAAGAGATAGAAGGAAGAGACCATGCAAGCAAGAAGAGAAATAATTAGTTGGATAGAAACAAAAGTGGACACAGTGGAGAAGGAAAGTGAGCGAAGAAGATAGAGGGGAAATCATAGCAGAGAGAGACAGAGAGAGATAGAGAGGGAGAGAAAAAAGCTTAAACGGAATGATAATTAGGCATTACAAACTTGCAGCGAAGATACACAGCTGTATTCATACATTAAAAGTAATTACATAATAAGAAAGAACACGTTAAAAACCGACTTTGAAGTGCACAACAAGCTGGGAAGGACATAGGCAAGAATGGGCTGGAGATCGATTACAAGTGTGTACGAATTGAATTACTTAATAATAATAATATAGGGTAGACATGCAAAGACGTTGTCAATGATTGAATGCTGACATGCGTGGTTTGACAAAAGCCTCAGCGTTTAACTTTGTCATTGTACATATGAATTGCATTGGGTACAAACGATTGTCTAAATCGTGAACGGTTACTCTTGGGTGGGCCATGGACCTATAGGTCCATGGACCTATAGGTCCATGGGTGGGCGGAGGCGAATGCCTGAGCGGTTGAATCCAAAGAAACCGTGCAATGGATGTGATGAATCATTCATGATTGTATGTATTTTTAGTAACACCCGTTTTTCATACAAAGTACTGATGGGGGAAGATCCGAGTGAATCAGTCTTTGTGCGATTTTCCTGGGTCTTTCGATTTTTTTCAGATTTTTATTTGAGAGATTACCAAAAATGCACAAAAAATGAAAGTTAGGATACTCTGAATAAGAGATTGGTAGAAAAGAACCAAGATCCTATATTTATCATAGGTAATAACATAGAATATGAATACAATATTATCAAATTATGGGTACGGAAGAATTTATACTGAACATGGTGTTAAAATTGACTAAATTTGTTTAATTGTGCTATTTTAAATTAAATTCAATCGAAAAACCAACAACGATGGCTTTCACTTCTTAAAGACATCAAGCATAATAATCTTTCTTTGGGAACGGTTATAAAAAAATTAATTGATCATCAATAATTTTCAAGCTCTTAGTCAAACTGTATAGCACTGCTCAAAATTGTTGGAACTTTGCCCGAGATATTGAAATGCAAACCACGGTAGTCATTCTCAAACTCGATCTTAGAATTGACCTTTGTCAACATGGTCAAGGAAGCCGTGACACGAAGGAAGCAATAAATCAGACGTATTTCATTAAATCAATTAATCGAAGCTTGGTCAGGTAGGGAAAAACTGATGGAAAATGCTTCCTTCCTCATTTAGATTCGACACTGGAGGGTATAGAAAATCAAAATTCTGTTATTGATGATCAAAATTTTATCATGTTGAAGAATGAAAAATAAATTGAATTGAATTGAATTAAAATAAGTTAAAATTTACAGTGCCAAAGACAGAATTGATTGTCTTAGATGACAGTTGATTCTTACGACTGCTCATGTATTATTCATACTTTCTTTCATTCATGGAGGGTCACAGTATCACAAATAATCAGTAATTGACAATGTAATATAGACATATATTTTATGATTATCTTTGATTTGAACATCAAAATGTAGGATTATTCGATATTCTTAAAGAGAAGTAAATGAATGCGAAAGTCACATTCTCTCTTCATGGCCGAGGGAAGCGGGGGTGCTGGGGGAATTATCAATAAAAATTACTTTGGGGTCATGCGTGTATTTTTTTCCATAGGCAGCGCCCCAGATATTCAAGATGTGTAAAATGGGAAAATGTAACCCAAATTTTTTGTAAAACCTTTTTTTTTCTTTTCAAATTTACATCAGCACCGCCAGTAAAAAAAAAATCGTTTTCAGGCCCTGTCTGTCTTGCGGATTTATCAAAGTAAGGCTTTACTACTTTTAAGCAGAACATCGTTGAAATGAATAAAGGAATAAATATCTTTCGAGGAGGGGGTGGATGGGTTGGTATATATTGTGTGGCTGCAAGCATGACTTTTGGGTTAAAAAATGAAAATTGTTATAATAATACCTTGGTCACATTTGCTCTACGGCGGTCGTACGGTGAGTCGAAAACAGCCGTTTTATTAATTTTAATTCAAACCACCTATAATTATGTAGTTGGTACAACATTTTTTAAAACGGCTGTTTTCGACTCGCCGTACGGCCGCCGTAGAGCAAATGTGACCAAGGTATTAAATTTTGAGCATTAACAGTAAAACTATTGGATGCATTGCACATTATTATCCATGTACATGTTTTGATACTTTTACCATGTTTACTGGAACGCTAGGAAAGGATTAATTATCCAAATGTTTTGAGAATAAAACTGGTACTTTGTAAATGATACTTAATTTTCACTTGTAGATAATATTTATTATCATATAGAAAATCATTGCAAGTACATTAATTGTGAATGGTAAAAATGAAAAAAAAAGAAGATATAATTGAAAAAGTTATTTTCTACTGCTATGGTAAAATTAGCAATTATCCGTTCTACTTAAAGAAAAGGGACATTTCTTTGCTCTCATGCATGACTGAACACATTAATCTCAAATTTTCTCACATAGATTTGCTGTTGACTGTAAAATCACTTCTACATATTCATTTCATTAAACCTGTTTCATTAAAAAGAGATTTTTTGTTGAAAAGAGATAGACTTTTGTGGTATTTCCTTTAAAAAGGTATTAAAAAATTAGTGTAACAGCAGAATATATAGAAGAATAAAAAAGCAAACAAAGTTAAAGCAGATTTCATTTTTTCATTCAATTTTATTAAATTTCGCCATCTTCACAAAATGATCTAAATATACATGTATTATCAAAACTTAATTGACACGTTGATGACAGATTTCGCTAAAAAGCAAAGTATATGCATAAAGGTATGCATACAATTTAACTATATTATGAACACTGACTGGGGTTCGACAGAAGTGCAATCAAAGCCAATTGGAAACATGCTTGTGTGATGTAATGAAACTGTCATAGCCCATTCAGTATCAATACATTTGAATGAATGCAGAATGCAGGTTTTGCATGAATTTCTTTTAAATCTGAGGGTAGCCCCAAACTTTTGACCTGTACTGTACACCGCAAGTATCTACAGTCTCTAAAAAGTAAACTACGTTGAAAATATGTACACATAAATAAAATAAATTACACATCAAGAAATTAAGATGGCACAATATTTCATGAATACATTAAAAAACAAATAAATGTCAAAACGGCAAGTATCACAAAATTATGGGAAAAGCTAAACTGAAAGGAGAAAGAAATACTTGAAAAGTCCTGAAGGCAAGTAATAATAACACCGTATACTTAAACAAAAAGTATTGCAATAGTTTGAGGAAGACATAATAGCCTCTGGTATTGATGTATTGAAAAAAAATGTTTGTACAAGCTCAAAATTAACTGAGCTCCAACTTGTTAGGGTCTTCTATTTATGCATTCGGTCATGGGTTGTTTTAGATCATCATGATAATTGATTCCCTCACATTATTATCAACACAATAAAATCAGCTGAGGACAATTCAAACGTAACGTGAGATGCCACCAAAAATGAACTTTGATACTAGTTTTCAGCTTGAAAAGGCACATGGTGAGGTTTAATTGTCAAAATTCATGAACAATGACACACGCCACACAAGTGCGTGATACTGATTTAGAGGGAGGAGAGAGAGGGGGGAGAGACATGGAGAGAGCTTCGAAAAATTAGGAGAACCCACACTGTTGAAAAACCCCTGATTTTACAGAAAAAAAAGAAGATTTTACAAAAAAGCAATAACAGAATCATTCTGTAAATTTATAAAAGAGGAATTTTTCTGCAATTAACAAAACAGGTCTGCTTTAAAGGCGGAAAATTGTGTTTTATTGAAGGTAATTTGTAAGGTTCTATACAACAAATACCAATTACCTGTTAGATTACGCAATCTGGTAAGATTACAGGGGTTCTCGAGACTCTGCTGCAGGAACTTCTTTTATTTTAAGGATACATTTTCTAACAGTGCAAGGTGTAGATTTGTGGTTCATTGAAATACGACATGTCCACGATATGCAGTCTCGTTAAAACTTCCAAGTATAGTCCAGGAAAAGAGGTGTCAATGTGCTGTATCTCTTTGACTGCTGTATCTCTTCTACTTAATTTATTGTAAAGAAGAACTAGTATTATTTCAGATTAGTTACTTTTCGCTTTTTTTGTTCTTGAAGAGCAATTACTAGTTTGGCTATAGAGAACCATCCATGTTGACTATATTTTATTTTGGGGTGGCAAGTAAATTTCATATTTTTTTCATGAACACTTTTGATGAAGGGAAATGATTTGAGATAGAAAGACTAGATGAATTAATGCACATGTAATTATGGTAATATGAAATATAATTCCCTTTTTGGACAATCTGCTAAAACAAGCTACAATTTCGTCCAAACAACATGTTTTGATTCATTATGATATGATAAAACACATTTTATTTGTATGAAGTTGTCATATATATTTTCCCTTCGTCATTTACACATTTTAATGATCACAGTTCTGTATAGATTGAGTTAGGGCACGGGGATGGGAGAAAGCTATGTAAAGTCAACATAGCCTTCTGGGCATTTTCTATATAGTCCTATATTCCTCATTTGGTCGTGAAATGAATTGAACTTCACAGTGGTTTTCTGTGTTTAATGCTTGATTTTTATTGCGTGCAAATTAAGAAGTGGCGTAGCATTATCAGTTTTTGGTGGATGGTTGGTATTTTTATCACACTTGTTCTTTGTTTTCAGTACGTAGACAACCAGTACGATCACTACTACCAATGATATGACCATGAGGACAAGAAAAACAATGGCCAAATCTGAAATGCTTTGGTTGCCTTTTGTTTCTTTCATCTGTATGGGAGTACTGGGTGTCAAAGAGGAATATTGATCTCTTTGATTGCTTTCAGTGAAAGTGGAGGGACTCAACACTGTTGTACTTTCAGGTAAGGTAGGACTTGGAGTAGGACACGGGTCAATGTAGTCGCCATCGGACAGATAGTGGCTAGTGTCTTTACATTCGCACCTCTCTCTGACTTCATCAATCAGAGATGAGCAGCAAAATACTGGACCAGATTGTCTGATGAGAATGGTCTGTTTTAATAAATATTCGTTTTCATTAGGGCCGGCCAATGAAGGCATCCACACACCGTTTTGGTAACACTCAATTTTCCCTGGTAGACTCCCTGCATTGGCTTGACAGTCTAGTGAGACCCAGTCACCGCCCACTTCATCACCCACGACACATGACGCCTTACCAGGGGGATGGTCTACCTTCAAATAAATCTTATGTGTATCATCCCCTTGTATGTCACCATCCTTGTATACAAACAAAATGTACGTGCCTTGATCATCTTTCATTAGATTACTTATCATCAGATTTACAAAGCAAGAATCAGAGTTATTTCCATCATAAACTGTGAATCTTCCGACCTGATCTAATTGCAACAGAAACAAGTCTGGCCCAAGCGTAGACCTATAAAAGGGGCGTCTATTTGATTTCTGTAATGTGACGTCTGTGGTGTCACATGGGTATGGGAAGTGCAAGATTACGTTTCGCCCCTGTATTTTATATACAGATTCACAGCTAGATAGGCATAATACAATGAGAATTATGAAACAAGACAATCCAACCGTAAACATATTGTTGTACTCATTTGGCATTTTGAATTTGTCAATGTTATTTCTTTAACAATGTAGAATAATGCGAATAGCAAAATTACAGATGATTCACGAAAACAAACAAAACAAAAAAAAAATTATAAAATTTCTAGATCGAATGGTACTGGGTTGCTAATATAATTTGTTCTAGTATAGGTGAAAAGGTATGTTAGTATTAGAGCAACAGGTAAACCTAACCATGTTCCATCATACCAATATACAATGTGATGAATCTTGCAGAGATTGAACCTAAATTCAAGTGTTCCAAAGGGTTCGGAGTTCGTCTAACCCTTGGGTTTTCAAATTGTAGAAATCGTGACGTTGGTCCGAATTGACAAAACTTGCAGTAGATGATGATCTCTGATCCAGAATCCCTGTCCAGAACTGGCTATGTCGGATTCGGTTGCTGATTCATAGAATATGTTTGAAAATTATGGAGACTACAACAGTCTATTTCAATTTAAGATGTGCTGCGATGGAAAATCCAAGGCCACGCCAAGTTACCAACAGTCTAGGGAGAAGGTGAGATGAATCCAATTTGATTTCCGGTTTTCTCTGCATGATAAAGACAAGAAGGAAAAGTTTATGCTCGATTTACCTGAATGTTTGATAATAAATACACATACATGTATAAAGATTCCAGCACACAGTCACACTTTCATCCACCCACCACACACACCCTCCAATGCCCACCATAGCGCTCAAACACACACGGGTCTTTGGTCGCTTCAATGTTGAGCGTTTCTGAGGGATTTGCATGCAAACTTGCAAAGTATGTGTGTATGGGGTTGTAAGGGTGGGTGCGTCTGTGGGTGTGTGTGTGTGTATGTATGTATGTATGTAATTGGGCTTTTTCCGACGTGTATCAATCAGATATATTTACGTCTGTGAACGACATTTAACGTCACTATATTCAAACAAACGTGACAGGGCTCGAACCTAGAACCACTGCATCAATGTGTAACTTTCCCACATATCTTGGATAACAGTTGCACGCCGGGTGTCTTTATAATTAATGTGCTTACCTTATAAAATAATTTCCAGGTATGTTAAGAATACCAGATCCGAAGTTAAATTATCACCATTAGGTTGTACAAGCATAACACATGAAGATTTGTATGAGACAATCCTGCTCCTTGATCACTGATGATAGCATTCTAACAAAAATGAGTCTCGAAATGTTTATCGAGAATTGCATTCATATCCCTTTTCAAGGGGTATGGACTCATTGGCCCGAATTCTCGAAGGGTGGCTAACTTAGCCCATGGTGCTAAATCGCGTCATTTGACGTCATTTAGCCCATGGTGCTAAATTTTGCATTTCTCGAAGCTCGGCTAACTTAGCCCGGGCTAAATCGTGGGCTAAATCGCGTCATTTGACGTCACAAATTTAGCCACCCCTTTGGCCATGGGCTAAATCGTGGGCTAAATTAGCCCACTGATTTTGACCAATCAGATAGCAGATTATCAACATGAACAATAATTGTTTTATTTTCTGCATCGCGAGAACGAGCCGACGATATGGACGGGAAGCGCGTTTCCGTTTTACACCCTGGCGAAGGCATTTTCCGGAAAAATAGCCACAAAGCGACCAGTGAAGAGTCTACGTCTACGTTTGTTTACATAATCAGCTGGGCGCGCGATCCAAATGCAGCTGAGCTTATAGACCAAAAGCTTCAGTCTCTGTATTTTGGTTGTTCCGCTGAACTATATACGTTGGCTTCATGATTTATTTTTTTTACATTATCGCACATGATCGTTTATATGAATGAAAACGAATAATAGCTAAAATATTGAAAAATAAAACTCATATAAGTACTTTTTTTCATATTATATCTATCCTTATATCTATCATTATCTGTCTATCCACTCTCTATGTTATAAATCAATATATGGAACTACATGATATATCTATCTGTTAATTTGTCTATCTACTCTGTCTCTCTCATTCTCTATCTACCTATCTATCTGTCTATCTATCTATCCATCTAACATCTATATATCAAATTCTCTATATATATCCATCTGTCTCTCTTTTATTTCTCTCTATCCATCTATTAATCAACTCATATGCAATATCAACACTGCTTCGACTTCCTTCGGGAGTCTATTTCGTCAGCTCTACTTTTCCCTTTTTTGTGCTCGATTCGATTCAATTACTACTTTATTTACTTTTTACCATTGTTAAATGTCTTGTATTGCATAATGAGTTTTTTTTCTGAAGGTTGCCTCCTATTCTCTTTCAAATTCCACCTCTTGTTTTCCCTTCTCTTTGTCTTATCCCAATTTCTTTCCCTTCTCTCACCTCTTTCTTCTTAATCTTTCATTCCGCTTTTTCTTCTTTGATGACACTTTGTAGTACTTTTGGCCTTTTGTATTTATTTATGATACATTTCTTTTTCATCTGTATGAATTTGTATTGTATTTGATATTTATTTATAATGTTTACTTTATATTTTGTTATGATTCTATTTGTATGTAAACATTCACTTATTTCAGTCTTTGACTGCTTGTGATTGTATTTTGATAGTTTTTATTGCAATAAAATCCAATATAGATATATATATATATCTCATATTCTCTCTATCTATCCATCTGTCTGTCTTTTTCTCTCTCTCTGTTTCTCTCTATCCGTCTATCTATCTCTCGAATTATCTCTATTCATCTGTCTGTCTGTCTCTCAAATTCTCTCTCTCTCTCTTTCTCTCTCTCTCTATCCATCTGTCTGTCTTTTTCTCTCGATCTCTATCTATCTATCTTCTATCTATCTATTTATTTATCTATCTCTCAAATTCTTTCTCTATCTATCTATGTAACTACAGTATCTATCTATCTGTTAATCTTCTCTGTCTCTCTCATTCTTTATCTATCTAACATTTATCTATCTCTCTCTATTTCTCTCTCCCTCCCTCTATCTATCTATCTATCTATCTATCTATCCATCTGTCTTGTTTTCTATCTTTCTCTTTTTCCGTCCATATATATATCTATCTATCTATAACATCTCTCCCTCTCTCAAGTTCTCTCCCCCATCTATCTATCTATCTATCTTCTATCTATTTATCTATGTAACTACAGTATCTATCTATCTGTTAATTTGTCTATCTTCTCTGTCTCTCTCATTCTGTATCTATCTATCCATCTAACATCTACCTATCTCTCAAATTCTCTATTTCTCTCTATCTATCTATCTTCTATCTATCTATCTATCTATCTATGTAACTACAGTATCTATCTATCTGTTAATTTGTCTATCTTCTCTGTCTCTCTCATTCTTTATCTATCTATCTAACATCTATCTATCTCTCAGATTTTCTATCTCTCTCTCTATCTATCCATCTGTCTGTCTTTTCTCTCTCTCTCTCTCTATTTCTCTTTATCCGTCCATATATCTATCTATCTATCTATAACATCTCTCCATCTCTGAGTTATCTCCCCCCATCTATCTATCTATCCATCTCTCTGTCTTTCTCTCTCTCTCTCTCTCTACTTCTATCTATCTATCTATCTATCTATCTATGTCTCTATCTATTTATTAGTCTCATATCTATCTTTCGGCATCTAAGTGTATCAATCCATCAGACTTCAATTTTCTTTCTATTATATATATTTGTTTATTTTGATTTTGTCTGTCATTCTATTCATTTAGTTAATAATTTATATTCAGAAAAAAAACTTTTTCATAACTTTTCATAAAAAAACGTAACTGCAAAAGCATGTTCTGATTTCTCATATGACTGCTCTCTGTACATGAAGTGCCGAGGAACTCTATGCTCTGATCAGTAACTGTGCAGATTGCATGCGGTGGTGTGGGACTCGCCTGTGTCGCACGCTGCAACGGTATACCCGCTGCAACCAGCGACGTGTGTAGACTCTTCACTAGTCGCTTCGTGGCTATTTTTGCGGAAAATGCCTTCGCCAGGGTGTAAAACGGAAACGCGCGGACGGGAAGGGGGTCGTAATGCCGTATTTTTCTTCACATCTTCGAACAAAACCGTAAGTATGCATTTTGACGTAAGAGTTTTGATCATTGTAGAGCCTTCGGCTGATTTTTCATTTATCTGTGCCAACGCGAAATATCAGAATATGATTCGGAATACCTGATGATGCGGAAGTCTTACATCAAGAGTTACACAGCATGAAGTAATGACACAGTCCCATACGTTCAATTTTGTGTGTGACTGTCCTGTGCAGTCTGTCCATACACACTCCGAGTCCACTCATCACGATCGACCGCGTTCAGAAAAACTGCTGTAAATGAAGTGAACGGTGTTCCCAATATCATGATAATGTCCTTATAAAGCTTAGATCTGCATGGCATGGGCCATTGGATAGGCGGGGGGGGGGACCTGTCCCCCCTGAAATGTTTGTTCCCCCCCCTAAAATTTAGGTTGATGACTTTTTTTTTTTTTTTTTGCTTGTCAAAATTTTTTGCGATCCCCTCCTAAAATTTAGGTTTATAACCTTTTTTTTTGTCTTGTCTTTCCGTTAATGCCCACAATCATTATTTTGATTATTATGGCATATGAATGTCAATTATTGACTTGACCTGAATTTTGCCGGGACCAGCAGGCGGTGCAATACACCGGGTGAACACCCTACCGTACTCTTTGACGAATAGTGACGGTGTATTGGATTTAACGTGCATAGGTTGGGTTTCTCCTATACATGGGACCAACATTTGCGTCCTTTCCGATGGACGGAGTGCTTTCCAACTGCATTCCCACCTGCACTGAATACAGTGGTGAGGCACGCTAACACACAACGCTAAATAGCATCAGATTTTTTTGTTAGACGCGTTTCGGCATGAGCGGGACTCAAACCCCTCACGAGTCACGTTGAGATCTACGATCTTATCCGAAACATGCGCTCTAACCGACTGAGCTACGCTGCCTTTTTTTGGGCTTGTCAAATTTTTTCCGTGTCCATCCAAAAATTTCAGGTGGCCCCCCCCCCTTAATTTTTTGGCTTCCGCCGCCAATGTAGCTATGGCCATGCTGGCCAGGGCAGGGTTGTGTCTGAAGCCACACTGAAAAGTGTCAGCATAAAACAGGCTGATTTAGGGGAAAATATGGCACATTTTTTCTGGGAAGTTCAGGCTACTAGAAAAATGTGATCTGAATTAATTATTAACTTGTGTTGGGCATGGTTGGAAAGAGAAAATTCAGGGGCTTCTTTTGACAGTAAGGACAAGTTTATAGGATCATTTTAAATAAGGATTTAGAGATAAATTGCAAACCCTTATTTTTGTGTGTGTTGAGATTGTCATTTCTCCATGCGTTTTCTATGGGAAAATGAAATTTCTGTTTTGCACAATTTTTTTCACTTTGTCGCAATTTTTCATTGTGATCTGGTTTCCAAATCTTTATAAAAATCATACCATCAGATAGAGCATAAAAAATCCTATTGGACTCTTTCTGGACAAGTTTTTGGCATTAATAATAAATTTATAACAGCTCTCGGAAGCTAAAAATTTGGATTTGTGTGTGTCCATTTCTTAACTACACAGTCTATGGCAGAGAAATGCTGAAAATTGCCCTAATTTCATTCTTCTTTTTTGCAGCCAATAATTGGATTTTTTTCAAAAATGTTACATTTCTGTCAGTCTGAACGTCATTTCTCTTCAAATTCACAAAGAAAATGTGATATTTTCTTGAAATAAGAAAAATATTTTTTTTCTCCAGACACCCTAAAAATGACTAGGCCTAGAGTATAGTAATTACGGTATGGCAACTGCAAAACTCACTCGGTCACTGGCATCGCAAAGACAAGCTAAGTAAAGTGACCTGAAAGTTTACTTTAAAGTTTGATGTTTTCTTTATTTCAATTTTTGAGTCATTACTCATCACTCAATCAATGAACAAGGTCATGATAGAATGATTACTCATTTTTTGGGGGGGCATTCACCCAGGTTAAAAATAGTGGTGGATTGATCCACATGATGGAGCCTGTGTATAAAACTATAAAAAAGAACTGCCCACTCATCAAGTTTTGTCCCCAACCCCCCCCCCCCTCCAAGAAGAAAAAATACTGTGACTTTGTGTTTGGGAATGTTGATATTTCTTTGAAAAAAAAATAAATGCACCCGTGAGGCCATGACTCATCATTATAATTTATAGACCCCTGTATTTCTTATTTTTTTGTATTAATCTCTTCTATAAAGTTCTAAAACTTATGTCACCTAGTACTGTGTATAGATCTAGATTATTTGGAATGACCTTTGTTTCTGGGGATTGTTTTCTTTAACAATTTTTTTATTTACATTGGAAGGCAGCGTAGCTCAGTAGGTTAGAGCGCATGTTTCAGATAAGATTGTAGATCTCAATGTGAGGGGTTCGAGTCCCGCTCATGGGCGGAAATCTGTCCCGAAAGGTAGGGGGGACAACGGGCTGATCCAGCCTTCGCCAATGGGGGGGGGGGGGGTGAAAACATTTTCAGCCATATGTTAATCCCTGATCGGCTGGTTGAAGGTAATTTTTGTCTGTTTCATTGAAGGAGTAGTCCTCATGGTCACTTTTTAGCTTTATTCTTATAAATCAACATAAATATATGATATCATTGTCCTTATATAATGCTAGCGCGAAGCGCGAGCAAATTTTTTTTGGAAAATTTATGTATTTTTTTCCTAAAATTTGAACATTCTTGGCAATGTTTATCTTGAAAAAGATGTATATACAACTGAATATATATTACGACCGCGAAGTGCGAGCAGAGGTTAACTGATGGAAAAGGTACCTGTTAAAGACTGTTTGCAATTAGCCATGAAGACGTTACATATTTCAACAATCAAATAATGCGAGCGCGAAGCATGAGCGAAAATTTTATATAGTGACATGAAAGATTGTTTTTATTTTCCAAGTTTTCCCCTC
The DNA here is from genome assembly GCF_037042905.1 of Lytechinus pictus. Lineage (NCBI taxonomy): Eukaryota > Metazoa > Echinodermata > Echinoidea > Temnopleuroida > Toxopneustidae > Lytechinus > Lytechinus pictus. Next base: position 22,094,122 of record NC_087248.1, on the reverse strand, counting down.
ATCTTATTTTATTCACTCTGGAAAATTTGACAAGCAAAAAAAAAAAAAAAAAAAGGTTTTCACCCAAAATGTAAGGTCATTTAGTCCAAAATACATGTATTATTTCGAATGTTAATGATGCATTTTTCTCCATCATAAAAGACCAAAAATAGTAGGGGGGACATTTGATATTGTGTCCCCCCTACTATTTTTGGTAGGGGGGACATATCTCCCCCTGGGATTTCCGCCCATGGTCCCGTTCAAGCCAAAATTTGTCTAACAAAAAATCTGATGCTATAGCATTGTGTGTTCCTGTTAGCATGTCTCAGACTCTCATCACTGTATTTAGTGCAGGTGTGAATGCAGTTGGAAAACACTCCGTCCATCGGAAAGGACGCAAATGTTGGTCCCGTGTATAGGAGAGTCACAACCTATGCACTTTAAAACCAATACACTATTCGTCAAAGATGGGTGTTCACCCAGTCACGGTATTTATTGCACCTGCCGGTCCCGGCAAAATTCAGGTCATTGAGGTCAAGTCAAACTTGACGTTCATATGCCATAATAATATAATGATTGTGGACATTAACGGAAAGACAATGCTACCATCAATCATCCCCACTGTAGAGCCAAAGAAGTTCAGCGGAACAACCAATATACAGAGAGTAGAGAGTGAAATTTTTGGTCTACCATTTAATTAACATGCAGGTAGACAATTTTGAAGTCATTGTGCATGTTTATTATTTCTATTTGATCCCTAGATCAAATAAATCCCTTTAAAGTACCAACAGGAGCACACAAAATATTACTATTTGTACTAACAAGTAGATTCTAGATTAGACCAAAAGCGTCAGTCTGCGACTCTATCTATGTACATTGGTTGTTCCGCTGAACTTCTTTGGCTCTGCTTACCAATTGGGATTATAGTAAAATGTCAGAAATTGTTGAATAAATCCCCCAAAACAACAGTTATTCCTGTCTAATTCTTGATAAAGATAAATATCATACAGTATTACGATATCAGAATTTATCAAGTCTACTACTGATTGTTATTCATATCATAGTAAGATTTTTATTTCCTTTTTATTTCTTCATTATTAGGCACTACCTAAGCCACAATACTGAAAATGGCTAATGTTCTCCAACAGTGTCGTCACTCATCATTGTTGAGTATGGAGTATGGAAAGAGAGGTTTGTTTCATTTTTTTTTATTTCATTAATTTTCTAACCATAAGAAAATCTTGATATATCGGTTTCCTATTTTATGCCAACTGTAACCAATTATATTTTAGGGGCCATCTTTTTTTGTTATCACAATAAATGAAAACCTGTTTGATGGATAACTGTAATCTTATTATTTTACACTTACTGCAGAACATATTAAAGTCATTTGTAATTTCCTTTCCATTATTTTGATTGGGTAGGCAGTTTACCTTTAGAGTGACGATGTTCGGAATATGGCAAAAAAGGTGATGATCTCGGAATGCATGTCCACAATCCATATTATTTAACTCGTCCACATTTAAAAATTTTATTTTTTACTTTATCTAACCCACAGATACTTGAACATGTTGGAATGTCACCTTGAGGACCAAGATATGGGGAGAATAATGCTTGAATGGTGCACAGATGAGTCTTTTCAACTCTGGTATGCTTCTCCAAGAAAACGGCCATGCACATCACCAGAATGCTAGAACAGGATCAGGGAGTGAATATCTGAGGAAGGGTTCTTTTCCAGTACTTTGATACAATTGTCTTCACTTCATTTTTTTGCTGTTGGTGAGTTATTTCCCATCTACTTAATGTCCCATGATAATGAGCTTTTGTCAATAGTATGTTTTTTTTTTTCCTTAATACAATACAAATCAAACTTATGTAAAAATAATCCAGAATAAAGACAAAATAGTCATAATACATTATGAATACAAAATAACGATGTGAGCTTAAAGCCATCATGAGCGGTTATGCAACTTCACCCAAGCTGACATGATCTTACTTGAATGTATGCAGTCAACTTGGCCCTTACATACTGTATTTCATCCTTTTTCAGTCCTGTTGTTAGTCAAATTTTATTATAATTTGATTCTCTTCATATGTACGATCAGACAATTTTAAAGAGTTAACTGCAAAATTTTCTATCGCAGGAGAAATGAGTAATCGAAAAGAAAATGCATTTTGCTTCTTCAGGTAAAAGGGGTATTACTATTAATTGTTACATCAATGAAGATATATTTCTAGAAAGAATACTGAAGAGCAATTTTTTAAATATGTATTCTGTTCTTGATCCTTACTGCAGGTATCCTTTGCTCTTCTTTTTTGATGAATTCCTGCCTGCATTCTCTCGTCAATCAATCAAGATAGCGTGCTATTTCGCATTCCATTGGCCATGTCATAATCTACGCATGAACATGGACACTGAGTTAAAACTAGTAGCTTGCTCAATCCCGTACATCTCTTGACTGTCACCAGCTAGTTATTCCTAGAAGTTTGAAAGCTACTGTACCACAGCCAATTTGAATAGCACCATCTCAAGACATAAACTCCTGTACCTTGTAACACCAGGATGTAATAAATTGACAGGTTTATGACTTATTTGCAAAGAAAATAATATTTTCTTTGTTGTTGGGGTGTTTCCATGCATTCCTGTATTTCAATAGTGATCTAATGACCATCTTGCTTTTTAAAACCCAAATTCGCAATATTTTTCTTGTTTGATGAAAGGTTAGGTACTTCTGGGTGGATATAAATGACACACATGTTGGGCTAATAAGCAACGGTTGTATCATACTTAACTCAGTTTTGCCAAGAGATGGACTGACTTTAGGTCATTCTTATTATTCAAGTCTATTGTCTCACTTATCTTGTTTAAAAATTAAGAATCGATGCTTAACCCTAAATAGACTGGGCTATTTTGATGCCTAAGAAGACCTGGGGGAGGGGGGGGGGGTTGGGGGCTGATTCAGCCCCCCCCCCTTTTGATCTCGGCCGTTTATCGCGCAATCGCGACGAAAATTGGCACTCGCTTTACCCATGGCATTATCCACAAAACTGTAATATCAAATTCTGCGAAAAATCTCATTGCTCATTGATTATGTTAATTTATGCGTAAAATCATAAGTTTGCTCTAATTAAGAAAATAATGACGAAAATTGGCACTCGCTTTACCCATGGCATTATCCACAAAACTGTAATATCAAATTCTGCGAAAAATCTCATTGCTCATTGATTATGTTAATTTATGCGTAAAATCATAAGTTTGCTCTAATTAAGAAAATAATGCCCCTAAAATGCTAATTTTTGTTTCACATACTCTTTATAGGCATCTGATAAAATTTATTTCAAAAAAATTTCAACATCACATTTATTTTTGTATGTATTTTATTGTTTTCTAAATTTCTTATTTATTTCTTTGTTTTTCGACTTTTTGATTTTTGTTGTTTTTTCAATGGAAATTGTCAGAGACTTTATTTTGACCATAAACAAGATAAGATTAATTGATTCTAAGCAGTAAAAGGAAAAATATGATACATTTTATGAATTTTGGCTAAAAACACTATTTGCATTGGATTTGTACACAAATTCACATTTTTGAGCAATTTTGGGTCTGCATGCAATTACAAAATGTTGTGTTATTTCGGAACCGCTTACCCGTGGGTCACAATTTTGGTCTCAAAAGTTGCGCGAGACTAGAAAGTAAAAAGTCAGCGAGTGACGCGGTAAAAAAAAATCGTGCGGCGGATTTATCACGAAAAATGTTGAGGGGGGGCTGAATCAGCCCCCCCGTCTTCTTAGGGTTAAATCCTCATGATTTCAATTTTAAGACCAGTTTATTCATAAAATAGTCATTTGCCCTGGCATATGCAGCTCCCTAATGTGTCAAATTTAAATCATATAATTTCATTTTGGTGAATTGGTATCCTTTTACTTTCCAGCTTTTCATAGGCACATCAGTACACTGAAATGAGCACTATATGAATGCAAACTACCAGTAATATTATCAATTTAATATTACTATTATGATTGAATCATCCTTCTTTAGTGTTTTGCAGAAATATATTTGATAAATGTAGACAGTAAATTTAATCTTTGTATCATATAAATGAGTTTTGATCTAATTAAAAAAACGACAATGTACTGAATAAACTAATCTATCTACTATAAATGTACATACGTTTTGTTTATATATATTGTAATTCAGGTGTGTTATCAGCAGAAAATATGATTTTTTTTCTCTCTCTCTCCATGTGCTTGTGTTCATAGTTATTACAGGAGGCAAAAAATAAACTAATATAAGAAATAAGATTAAAATTGTGCCAAGGAGAGATTAAGGTTATGTGTAAGGCAGGGGTGGTGGTAATGTGAATGATATGTTGGTAAAGGTTGTGTATGAAGAAAGTAAAGTGACTGCTTGTGCAAGAGGATACAATTAGAGAAAATTGCTGTAGGGGGTACTACAATATTATTTATTATAAACTTTTAATTGGGAGAAAAGTTTTTGGTATGTAAAGATACATGATAATGTACATGTGATAAAAGCAAATGAGAAGTGAAAGGAGGGAAGGTAGCTATATCACCGAGAGAATGACATGTGGGGTTAGCATATCATAAGACTTTGTTTAAATGTTTTTTATTGTAGGAAATTTAATCCCCTCAGAAATTATTTCATATTTTTCTTTAAAAGCAGGGGCACTTTGACCAAATATCCTGAATCAAGCAATTGGTCTTCGGGAGGGAAGGGGGGGGGGCAAAGTTATTACAAGGCAGGGGCTGTGGAACAGCTTAAAAAAAAATCACAATCGGTCAAGCCCCCCCCCCCACCCCAGTTCCGCAGCCCCTGCAAGGTGGACACCAGGCTGATAATTAGCAATTATCTTTCAATCTAAGAGTACCTTGGACATTTTGTCATGATTTCCCCCAACTTCACATATATTTTTATGATCGGTGGAATACCCTTTTCACTCATCCAGGGTTAGTAATAAGTCAACATTTTTCTGGCTAAAATATTGTATTGCCTTTGAAAAAATGATTACATGCTCTTACGAATGTGCAAGCATGGTGTCTAACTTGGTCAACCCCCCCCCCCCCCCTCAGTAACCAGTGAGTGCTCTTGGAGGAGCTTGCCAATTAATATCTTGGCTCCTTCCAAAATTGTTGTTAGCTCTGGCATAAATGTTGAAGTTTTTGCTCGCTCACAACTTTTAAAAATTTCTTTTTACCAGATACGCCATATCAAGCCCCCTTAAATTTTTGGGTTCATCCAGGACTTCATCAATCATGGGTTACAGAAATTAAATGTCCCCCCCCCCCAAAAAAAAAAATGAATAAATAAAAAAAAAAAAATAGATTAAATCAATCGAAAATAAAAATGATAAAGAAAAAAATATAAACTAGTTAAGTAAATTATAAGAGGTAGAGCATAAATAAAGGAATAAAAATAACAAAATAAACAAATCTAAAGAATTCTGTTGTTGAAGGTGAAAGATAATTAAATAAAAAAAATAATAGAAAATGGAATTTCACACAAATACTGCTGCAAAACCCCATTGATAAAAAATATAACTTATTGGAAAAAATGCAATTGATAGAACATAAAATTAAAAAAAAATATTACTTCAAATAGGAAAGTTTAAGGGATAGAAATAAATGGCACCCGATAGTGCATGGGGTCGAGATCATGTTGCTTGCACCAGCCCCAGCCCCAAACTCAAAATCTCTCACATGCATCTAAACGTAACATACAAGACCCCAATTTTTTTTCAAGATTCAATTTTTAAGGATAGCCATAGCAGCATGGCATTTTAATTTCAATCAAAACTCGATCCACCCACTTTGACAAGGTAGGTAGGCTCCGGGGGTAGGCTTCATAAACAGAATCAGATCGATGATGTATTTCACACAATGTGCACTATAAATGGCAAGTTTTTACAAGTTATTTAGTTGCATTTTCCGTACTTAGTACTACGATATGCGATCGATCTGGACTAAGGTTAGATCTAACCTATAGTCTATACATACCTAACAAAAGGTTAAAATTAGAGTAGGCCCCTACAGATTTTTTTCCGCATTTAAGGTACCACTGTGTAGAACAGAGCAGTCATAGTCCTCACACGATGCGTAGCTCATAGGAAGCTCCGGCCGGAGCACCATGGGTTACGCGATGCGTTGCTCGGAACGGTGCAGGCAGGGGCAGCGCTCGCAGGCGGCGGCGGTAAATATATATACCTACGACTACGCTGGCCCAAGTTAATTAACAAATTAGTAATGACAATGTTCGCTGTCAATTCCACCTCGCAAAGAAATTCAAGTGCATGTTGCTGATGCATGATTTTTTTGGTTGAGTCCTGCTTCATAACCCCTGCGATGGCGACGTTTTCATGTCCCTAGCAGACTAAACTTTCAATACGGCGCTGAGCATGCTCAGTACTGCTTTATTACACTGAGCATGCTCAGTACAGTGATAAATAGAGCGCTAACTTCAGTCATCGATTTAGCCCACCGTGCTAAATATTTAGCCCATCGTGCTAAATATTTAGCCCGGTGGGCTAAGTTAGCCGGGGGTGCTAACTAGCCCACGCTTTGTGAAATGCTCGGTGGGCTAAATTAGCCCACGGGGGATAGTTAGCCCAGTGGGCTAAGTTAGCACGGGCTAAGTTAGCCACCCTTCGAGAATTCGGGCCAATGTCAGTTTGTTCGACGGTGGAAGCATTGTTCAATAGAGAATACAATGTGTACAATGTACAATACATTTCGTGCAGATCATGCAGAACGTCAAAAAACCCCGAAGAACCCACATTTTCCACATGGCAGTTACAATGATTACGCTTTCTGATTGGTCCCCTTTTATGAACAATGTTTACCGAGTACGACAGAACACCAGACGGTGGCCTGTACTGTATCAAAAAGAAGAAGAAAAAAGAAGTAAAAGGTATTGTATTCGACATGAAAGGGACTATCAATTTATGATATTCGTTTTTTTTCAATGTTCCAGTCGTCTACCAAAAAAAAAACAATGGATAACACACCTTCACCTCTTAAGTTTGTGGAGTATATTGTGTAAACTAACAATGGGAAATATAACTTTCAGTTTAGTTTATTTCACATCCATTTTCTGAAAATAAACATAACAAACATATATACATATGTATGAATGTACATAACATAGTATAGCCAGAGTATATATCATTCTTTTGGTTCCAAAAACATTTTGATAATTAGACAAATTATAGATTACAGTTAGCATGTGAAAATTAAAATGAGGGACTTATTAAAAAGCAAAGCTTGTAATGGTAAGTCCCTTGGGATAAATTTATAGTAATCTTAATCGTATGTAATTAAAAGTAAAGTAGGACAATCTTGACCATATATGAAGAACGGCGAAATAGGTTTGAATAACAAGGAAAGGGGGGGGGGGGCAGTGACTACATAAATTAGCGGGGGGAGAAGGGAATATTAAAAACTGGGGGGGGGGGGAACGGTTATGTGTCCAGCAGAGAAAAGGGAAAGGGGAGGGGAAAGAGAAAAAGGGTCGAGAGTCAAGTATCGTGGAAAAGATAAAGCAGTTCATATGTGTTATACGTTGTACTCATTAAGGAATGAAAGTTTTAGGTGTTTTGAAGGTGTTTATATTTCTATTTTGTTTAAGGCTTTGGTGAATACCGTTCCAGTATTTGGGACCTGTGTAATAAGTGATGTTTTTTTTGTGCGAATGTGGTTCGAGTCAGAGGGGGTGATATTGATTTTGAATAGCTTGTCTTATAGGAAGAGTTTATGCTCGATTCACCTAAATGTTTGATAATAAATACGCATATAAAACATTCCAGCACACGCTTTCATCCACCCACCACACACACACCCTACAATGCCCACCATAGCGCTCAAGCACACAAGGGTCTTTGGTCAGTTCAACGTTTCTGAGGGATTTGCATGCAAAGTATGTGTGTATGAGGTTGTAAGGGTGGGTGCGTCTGTGGGTGTGTGTGTGTGTGAGTGTGTGTGTGTGTATGTGTATGTATGTATGTATGTAATTGGGATTTTTCCGATGTGTATCAATCAGATTTGAATATTTACGTCTGTGAACGACATTTAACGTCACTATTCAAACAAACGTGACAGGTCTCGAACCTAGAACCACTGAATTAATGTGTACCTTTTCCACTTATCTTGGATAACAGGCGCACGCCTGGTGTCTTTATAATTAATGTGCTTACCTTATAAAATAATTTCCAGGTGTGTTAAGAATACCAGATCGAGTTAAATTATCACCATTTGGTTGTACAAGCATAACACATGTAGATTTGTATGATACAACTCTGCTCCTTGATCACTGATGATAGCATTCTAACAAAAATCAGTCTCGGAATGTTTATCGATAATTGCATTCATATCCTTTTTAAAGGGGTTTGGACTCAATGTCAGTTTGTTCGATGTTGGAAGCGTTGTTCGATAGAGAATACAATGTGTACAATGTACAAAATATTTTGTGCAGATCATGCAGCGGACCGTGAAAACCCGGCACGTACGTTCATCCCTCCAACTCAGTGTAAAAAGTGGGCGGAGCTTAATCGGATTTTCGGGCCTAGCAACCCTGTTAGCAACGCCTGTTAGCATCGTTTGGCTCAATCTCCATAATGTCTGCGATATTAAAATCCTACAAACTGATGGAATTATTCAAATTTAGTAAGGCTATGAATGTTTATCATTTACACTGACTATCGGTGTACAAACTCATACCGAATTTAAAGGCAATTGCCGGTTATATTACGAATTATCAGTCATTTTGATGAGTGATGCAAAGTGCCAAAATTTATGAAAATATAGCGTAAATTTTATATAGCATTTCAAAATCCTTATTTTCAATATCCCCATAATTTTTTGTTGTTTTAAAAAATATCTTATTACATTTACCAGAATTTTCCCGACCTGATAACGTTAATAGATTACTGTTTCTCGGCTTTATGAGGAAATGCCAGACCTTCAAAATCAGGTTAATTTTTGTTATATTTCTAACAGAAAATTGTTAGATTCGAACTACTATACCAACTTTACGCCCGAAGGAGGGTTATCATCTCGTATTGTTGTGTAAATGATACATAGCAATTCATTTTAGGAGTGTATTAATCCATGTTAGATAATCTTTTTCACGATGAGTTTTGTAATGAAGATAAAAAATCAAGTTCATTCTTGGCACGCGAGCCGCAGAATGATAAATTTTAGCGTGCGCAGACGGGGCTGATCCCTAGTGTGTCGGACGGGATTATCTAGTCCCATACTGGCCATGCTGGTTTCGGGTGGTATATTCTACGTACATTTTCCCCTTGCGATGACCACTGTCCAGTGTTATAGTGCTTAATGTTGATACTTAATCTGTGAAATGAATAGTTTACCGATATCTTAAAATGCTCTAATATACCTGACACATGATTGATCTCATTTTCGACTTTTATTATTTCTTTCGACGTGCATGAATTACAAAAAGTCAATCTTAGAATGTGTACATTGACTGTATATACTCTAGTTAAAAATGAAAGAATTGTCAAGGCTTGGGAAATATCGTGTTAAGTTTGCCCAATGTCATGATTATCTCACTGTATGTTAAACAGATCACAGAATGACTGTAAACTTTGTAAATTCCACGGCTGCCTCCACGAACTGGGACATGAAGACGACATGGCGGCTCCTGATTTGTTAAAATAAAAATGATGGCAATATTTACAACAATTTTGAATCATACAACTGCGATAAACCAGGCTCTCGTGATTCGGCGGATAGTCCCTATAACCATTGCAAGAAAGCAAAACATAATTTCGTAATGACCTGGGCTGATTGGCACTTTGCGAGAAATGTCTCGTTTTTATACTTTCGGCCATGCAATCTAAAGCACTTTTTAAAAAATCTTTCTAACAGTAGTTTATTAATTTTAAGAATTAAAAAAATGTAGTTTCTGTGTTGAAAACGGAGGGAAGATTAGAGAAGCCTTTCGGCTCTCAATCCAGCTCCTCTTCCTCCTCCTTTTGTATATACCATCCCTTTATCTTTCTTATTTCTAATAGTAATTCCTGTTTTTATCGTGTAAATATTAAGTTTTTACCTTTTATCATAATGGGATCCTACTATAAGCTTTCCAGCTGTCCGAGATTACTGATTTTAATGCTACTGTATTTTATTTTGGTGACTGTATTCAATACAGTCAATAAATTGATTTTATTAGCCAATCTGGCTAAACAAATTCAATTCATCGATCAATCAGTCAATTTTCTGCTGGTCCCATTAGCCCCCTTTCTCTGCTACTGACTATAGGTGATATAGGGAGGGGGGGGGGGGGGAATAATCATCATCTCACCGTGCTCACTGCCGCCCCAGACAAGTGTGTTTGATATATTTTAATTGCAAGGGCTTCTCCTCCTCCTTCTATATCTCCCTGTTCTCTCTTTCTTTGTTTTTGCTTTTATATATCTCAAAGATCAGCTCTCCCTATTTAAATTTCCACTGTCTTCTATTATTCATTCCCTCCTGTTATGGTCAAGCTTCCTCAAATAAAGCTTGCCCTAATAATATTTGCCCCTCTGTCATTCTACCGGCCTGCAATCTCCTTTTGGCCCCTTAATTCTTTTTTTCTCTCGGCCTCGACCCCTCCCCAATCTATTTCATCCAACCCTTTTCACTCCCCCAACTCACCATGATTATAATTTATAATCACAAGAGCCTGGTAAAATAGGCATATTGAAGGTCTTACTTTCATTTTAACAAATAATTTGAGTGCCCCCCCCCCCCCGGCGGTCATGCAGGTCGGCTTCATATGTTCCATAATGGTGTAGGCGGTCGTGGAATTTACAAAACATATAGTTGTTTTATATTTTCTGTTTAACATATACCGAGATGCTGATGACATTGGACAAACTTAACACGATATTTCCCAAACCTATATTTTAACTATACAGTCAATGTTCTTGACATCAAGTTGACTTATTGTAATTAAGGAAAGAAATAATAATCACCGAAAATGAAATAATTTATGTGTCAGGTATATTCCAAGCATTTTTAGACATCGGTAAAGTATGAATTTCATAGACTGAGTATCAAAATAAAACACTTAAACTGCACAGTGGTCATCGCGAGGGGAAAAGGTACGTAAAATATACCACCTGACTCCAGTATCGGACTGGATAATCTGAACGGACAGCCAGGGCGATCAGCCTCGTCTGCACACGCTAAAATTTAGCATTATGCGGCTCGCGTGCTAAGAATGAACTTGATTTGTCTGTTCATTACGTAACTCATCGTGAAAAATGTTATCCAACATTGATTGCTACACTCGTAATATTTAATGTTATGTACGATATACACAAAATTATGAGATGATAACCCTTCTTCGGGAGAACAATGGTATAGTAGTTCGAATCTAACTATTTTCTTTTAGAAATATAACAAAAAACAACCTGATTTTGAAGGCCTAAAATTTTCTTATGAATGATGGAGAAAATAAGCTACCAACGTTATCAGGTCGGGAAAATTCTATTTTATGTATTAAGATATTTTTTAAAACAACAAAAAATTATGGGGATATTGAAAATAAGGATTTTGAAATGCTATATAAAATTTACGCTATATTTTCATAAATTTTGGCATATTGTATCACTCATCAAAATGACTGGTAATTCGCTTTCTTACACACACTTGCTTATAATTTCGATATAGGTTGATACACCGATAGTCAATATAAATGATAAACATTCATAGTCTTACTAAATTTAAACGATTTCATTAGTTTTTAGGATTTTAATATCGCAGACAATTTGGAGAGTGAGCAAGAAGATGCTCGTAAGCGTCGGCTAACAAGACTGTTAGGCGACCTACCGCGAGAGGGCTTTTATAATGGCGGGCTCCACTGAGTTGATACATAGCCTATAGGCGGTTCACGTACGTGCACGTATGTTCGCGGCCTCAACTCAGTGGAGCGCGCCATTGAAAGGCCTTCTCGCCTAGCAATATTGTTAGCGACGTTCGTTAGCATCACTTTGCTCACTCTCCAAAATGTCTGCGACATTAAAATCCTAAAAACAATGGAATCGTTAAATTTTAGTGAGGCTATGAATGTTTACCATTTACGTTGACTATCAGTGTACCAACATATACCAAATTTAAAAGCAAGTGTGGGTAAGACTTCGAATTATCAGTCATTTCGATGCAATCCCTAAATTGATGAAAATATAACAGAAATTTGATATAGCATTGCAAAATCCTTATTTTTTAATCCCCTTAAATTGTAATCGTTTTTTTAAAGCATCTCAGTAAATTTCCTAGAATTTTTTCATAACTGAGAACGGTAGCGGATTATTGATTCCAGTTTTTTTGGAAATGCCAGGCATTTGAAATCGGGTAAATTTTGTTATATTTTTAAAAGAAAATCGTTAGATTCGAACAACTTACCAATAGTTCTCCGAAAGAAGGGTTGTATTCTATTTTTTGTGTGTAAATGATACATGATGATAAATTTTACGAGTATATCAATGCATGTTGGATAACCTTTACCACGATGAGTTTCGTAATTGAGAGAAAAATCAAGTTTATTCCTAGCACGCGAGCCGCAGAATGATAAATTTTAGCGTATGCACCCCCGTGTCTGCGGGGACGGATATCTAGTCCCATACCGGTGGAAGGTGGTATTTTCCACGTACCTCTTCCCGTTGTAACGACCACTTCGCACTTTAGTGCTTAATTTTGACACTTTATCTGAAAAATTAATGGTTTAACGATTTTGAAAAATGCTCGGAATATACCTGACACATAAATGATTTCATTTTCGAGAATTATTATTTCTTTCCTGAATTACCAAAGGCAAATTTAGGTCAAGATTGCATATGTAACATATATACTCACATTGACTGTATACATAGCGCGTATCTATTACAATTATATATATATATAATTATATAAATTGTCCTGATGTAAATATATGTTATAGAATTTTATCTTATTTGAACATGTCATCGCATGCAATGGCAATTTCAATCAGTTTATTATTTTCTTTTGTTTGGTCAGCGTTTATTCTTCAATGTGCAGAATTAGTTTGCAAGCGGTTTTTACACCAGAGTTCATACCTGGCACTTCGACTAAAGATGGATATGATACTTAATTAATCACGGTAGTTTTTAAAAACAATATTTATTTACTGCAGCCAACGAGTTCCTGACACAATTTATTTCTTTGACTATCAACTACATTAAGAATGTCCCCGGAACGGTTTTGAGATAAAAAGGAAATACCCCTTTTCGCAAATGAATATAGTTTGCTAGTTGCAGCTGTAAAATTACTTTGTCTTCATTTCCTCGTAATTTAATATTTCAGTATTTCATTTACATAACCTAAATGAAGGAGGATTCGGAACGATTATTGTATGATGATTGAAAGGAACCCTACCCCAAATAATAATAATAATTAATAAGAATAAGCCTGGGTAATAATAGTAGCATGGCCCGCTGGTAGAACAGTTTTCGAAACTGAAGAGGCTACCCTGGGTAAATATACCTATATTATTACTATTATTATTATTAATAAATGAATAAATGTATGAATGAAAAAATGAATAGATGAATAAATAAATGGAATTAAATTAATGAAATTAAATTGAACAAAAAATAAGTCAGCAATCTTTAACAGAATAGTTCGAAAGCTTATTTTCAATGGGGTCCTCAACACATATAGAATTATAATTTAAAAAAGGTAAAATCTGTTTACACTATTAAAATCAATAGGAATTACTATTAAAAATAAATGAGATCTTGAGATGGTATGTACAAGAAATATATTAAAAAAAGAGAAAGAAGAAAGTTGAAGGTATAATGTTGTCTCAAGCGGATCGGGAGAATGTGGTGTTCCTTTCCCCCTCTCTTTCATATAAACATTGTGAGTTATGTATATATATCTCAATATTCATTCTATAACAAACTACTTAAATCCCCATTTCATGACAGATTATCAAAAATTTCGGCTTGCGATTTGAGCTCGCATTGATTGATGAAAATATATTTACTCGTGCATCATAATTACGAAAGTGCTTTAAACGTCCAGTTTTCAAGCCATAATATTAACAGATTTCGTGCTCTCATTAGGCTTATTAGATTAATAAATAAGATAAAATAATAATGGAATATCGACAAGTTCTATTTCGCGCTAAGGCAGAGAAATAGGAAGATAGTCATCATTTTCATTTGATGACATAATGTTTTTAGGATATCCCGGTCCTATGTCAAAGCTCAAAGGAATAATATTGAAACATATCAGCTTATTTTAAACTGTGATCCATATCCACCTCACAATTTTCCTTCAAAGTGCTTGAAATACAGAGCTTAAATTGTTCCTTTTTCAGATCGGAATATCAAATACTTTAAGCTCGCGCTTCGCTCTCGCTTTATTGATTTCCATGATAAAAAAAGATATTTAGAATGTCCATCTAGGTCGCGCATGTTTATTCAGATACGCAGCTTGTTTTCTTTTTAAATCATCCAATATATCAAACATTTTCTGCTCGCGCTTTGTGCTCGCATTATCAATGTAGAGAGATTTCCAATTATCATTTTCATGATTTACCAAAAATGAACAGAGTGTCCCATTTTTAGCTGTAAATCTCGATTTTTTCGCATGCGCTTCGCGCTTGCATCAATTGTTTAGTTATATACTTATCCTTATCACGATTACAAAAAGTGCTTAGAATTTCCATACTTCGTTAAGAAATGATTGTTTAAAAATGTAAGGTTTTCATGGCTAACTGCAAGCAGCCATTAACATATCCCTTTTTCGATGGAGTCTCTCTACTACTTATCATCTCTACTCGCCGACTCAAGCCAGCATCTCCTCATTAGCTCTACTACTCAAGCTGTTCTCAACTCTTCAATCTTTCCTGGTTTACAGTCCTTTTCATGACTACTTTCAAGAAAGAATACTCTACTCTCAAATCTCCACTTTCTCGCCTATCCATTTCTTCTCTTCTTCTATCCGCTGTTTCTACAACACTCCACATGGTGTACCGTAAACCACTTCATCGATTGTACATGCCACCATGCAAACCTTCAAACAACATCATATCCCTTTTTGATCAGATAAAAACATATATTAAAATTTTCTGTTCGCGCTTCGCGCTCGTAGTGATTATTCAGTTGGTGGATACACATCTAGTTTAGGATCACAAACATTGCCCAGAATATTTAAATTTTAGTACAAAATACTTGAAAAAAAAATAGCTCGCTCTTTGCACTCGCACTATTTAAATAAGACTTATAAGGTTATTATACATGTATGTTGATTTATAAGAATAAAGCTTGGAAATGACTATTATAATACTACCCCTTCAAAGATACAAACAAAAATCAACTTCGAGCAGCCGATCGAGGAAAATGTGGCTGAAAAAATTCGGCCCCCCTATTGGCAAAGGCTGGATCCGCCCCTGTCTACTGAAAGCTCTTGATGGGGGGATGGGTTACCCTTAAATATTATTGTTGAATTTTCAGCTCAATATATTGCTTTGACCCCCACCCCCTTCACACACGTTTTATATATCCCCGGCTACTAACAGCTCTTTATGGAGGGGGGCACCATTTTTTAAATACTTTTTCAGCTCAATGCTAGTTGCTCTCACTCCCCCCCCCCCCCGCTCAGATGAATAACGCCACTTGACGTAAGTGATTTCAATTGCCATATAGCCCCAAAAACCACTGACTATTTATCTAGCTTACACATTAAAAAAAACTGGAGAGAGTTGTCAAACTCAACACATATATACAATAAAATAACAACAAAATGACATACTATAGAAAGAAAGTATTTAAAAAATTGAGAACTTGGTAGAATAAAGAGAATACATGTTTAAAAAATTTACCCCCGTCTCCTACACTCGATCTATTACGTATTAGACCATGATATGAAATTAGGCTGATCTGCCTTTATTTGTGTACGATATTCTTAAGTAAAGTCATGATATGACCATTGACAAATGTGTTATGAATTTTCATAGTTTGATCACACCATATCCACTTTAAATTCCTGGAAATTCCAGCAACAATACATGTTGTCATGGGTACGTCACACATTTTCTTTATTGAAAAGTATCACGACACCAACGTTGAAACTGTGCAAAGGCCTTTAATGGCGAACTCCTCTGGGTTGATACATAGCCTATGGGTGATGAACATACGTGACTAACAATGGGAAATATGGTTTCATCTACTGTTAAATCTTCATTTCAATGGCACGATCTGTTTTTCAGGGGGGGGGGGGGATTCGGACGGGTATTTGATCGTCTTCCCATAGTTAAAGGGCATGTTTCTGGATATCATTGTCATGAAAAACACTTTTCCGCATGAAATACACTTCGTCTTCATGGCAGTACTGAACAATAATACTAGTATTCAAGTATAATATTAAATAATTTTGCAACAAACTTATCTTGCAAGTTTATTTTGTAGGGCTTCTTCCTTAATACTCCGCCCAGAAAAGAGAACTGCTGTAATCATCAGTATATATAAAGAGGCAGTTTAAAATTTAGTAAATGTAATGAATGATGTCTGATTCTATCTTCAAACAATCACTAGAGCAATAATTAACTGTAAATTAACTGTAACAAAATCAAATTTCTCCTGTCTGTTAAATAAGATTCCGTCCACTAGAACCAAGGAGAATTGATTGCAAATCACAAAATATGACGGATTATATATTAAATCAAAGCTTAACATGGAGAAGGTTTACGGTTCACCATGTGTAATATGAAGAAGGGAAGGAAAAATGCAGGCAGAAAGATTGAAATGGGGGGGGGGGGGCACTCAGTATATAATGCATAGTGGGTTTGTGCCGCGGAGGGGACCCCCATTTTTATACTCAAATTTCCGTTCCAAGGTATAGCATTTTTGTCTTATTGAGAAAAAGAACAAAGAAATCCGCTCCAAAGCTTCGCATATTTTCCGTTACGCCGTTCCGGTTGCATTGATCGGCTACGGCCGCAGAGCGCTGTCCGACCATCGCATCTGCGCTAGCGCACCAGGCGCCCGTCCCGCCGGGCTAGCTGATCAAAGTTGATCCATTTGACATCGTTTTTTTCAAAGGTCACAATGACTTTCAGTGTCATGAGTGTGGGGGTAGAAAGTTATATATATAGGTGAAAAATATTTCCCAAGAATCAAATTTAAAGGCAAGGTACTTAATACTACAATATCATTAGTCATATCAATTCTAACATGCAAAATGCAAAGTGTCACAATTTACACCGCCTTCCCCTACGCATATAAAAATTCCAGCTCACACTTTCACCACCCACCACACACACCCTGCAATGCCACCATAGCGCTCAAGCACACACGGGTCTTTGGTCGGTTCAACGTTGTGCGTTTTTGAGGGATAAGCATGCAAATTAAAGTATGTGTGTATGGGGTTGTAAGGGTGGGTGCGGGTGTGGGTGTGTGTGCGTGTATGTGGTGTATGTGGGTGTGTGTGTGTCGAGGCCGAGTGGTCTATGGCGCCTGGCTATACATGGAAATTCCGGGGTTCGATCCCCGGCCGCGGCACCTATGCCCATGAGCAAAGCATCTAATGTACAATGCTCCTTTATCCTGCTTTCAAATAAATGAAAATGCTCTATGCATTATTGTTAACTTGGTGTGCACTTGTTTTAAAAAAAAAATGTATGTATGTAATTGGGATTTTTCCGAGGTGTATCAATCAGATATGAATATTTACGTCTGTGAACGACATTTAACGTACGTCACTATTCAAACAAACGTGACAGGGCTCGAACCTAGAACCAGTGCATCAATGTGTAACTTTCCCACACATCTTGGATAACAAGTGCACGCCGGGTGTCCAGGTATGTGAAGAATACCAGATCGAGTTAAATTATCACCATTAGGTTGTACAAGAATAAC
Organism: Lytechinus pictus; assembly: GCF_037042905.1. Lineage (NCBI taxonomy): Eukaryota > Metazoa > Echinodermata > Echinoidea > Temnopleuroida > Toxopneustidae > Lytechinus > Lytechinus pictus. The sequence goes on along the minus strand of NC_087248.1, from coordinate 22,076,237 downwards.
ACATGAAGATTTGTATGAGACGACTCTGCTCCTTGATCACTGATGATAGCATTCCAACAAAATCAGTCTCAGAATGTTTATCAGGAATTGCATTCATATCCCTTTTAAACGGGTATGAACTCATTGTTAGGTTGTTCGACGTTGGAAGCATTGTTCAATTGAGAATGCAATTTATTTTTATGCAGATCATGCAGCGGACCGTCGTGGGAAACAACATTTTCCACATGCCAGTTGATTCTGATTGGTCCCCTTTTATATGAACAATGTTTACCGAGTACGACAATACACCAGACGGTGGCCTAGCTGTACTGTCTCCAAAAGAAAAAAAGAAGTAAAGTAAGTATTGTATTCCACATGAATGGGACATCAATTTCTGAGTTTCGGAGATTTTTTTTTTAATGTTCCAGAAAACTGTCTACCAGGAAAGGAAAAACACTCTGGATAACACACCTTCGCCTCTTTATAGTTTATTTAGAGTATATTGTGTAAACTAACAAGGGGAAATATGGTTTCATCTTACTGTTCAATCTTCATTTCAATGGCACGATCTTTTATTTTTTCGGGGGGGGGGGGGGGATACGGACGGGTATTTGATCGTCTTCCCATTGTTAAAAAGCATGTTTCTTGATGTCATTGTCATAAAAAACACTTTTCCGCATGAAATACATTTCGTCTTCATGGCAGTACTGAACAATAATATATAATATTCAAGTATAATATTAAATAATTTTTCAACAAACTTATCTTGCAAGTTTATTTTGCAGGGCTTCTTCCTTCGCCCAGAAAAGAAAATGGATGTAATCATCAGTATATACAAAGAGCAGTTTAAAATTTAGTACATGTAATTAATGATGTCTGATTTCATCTTCAAACAATCACTAAAGCAATAATTAACTGTAACAAATTAGATTTCTCCTGTCTGTTAAATAAGATTCCGCCCAGATTCCCTTTGAACCAAATTCGAATTCGCCAGCAGAAATTATGGCCTCGACCAGACGTGTGATCCTAGTCTGAACACGTCCCTGAACCGAACAAAGTTATGAAATTTGTTTTCCGAATAGAAAGCAGTGGAAGCCCCTCTCGAGATCGTCATTTGCTCATGCAAATGAAAATTTGGTAGCCCATTGACGAGTGGATACCATGCGCGACCATGGGGTCTCGAAAAGCACCCTAAACACGTATTTTCCATATTCTGAAAATGCACCCCTTAACAAGTATTGGCGTGTACCCTTAACAAGTATTAAAAACAAAACGATACTCTTGGCAAGTATTCCCTGAATTGACCCCCTAAACAAGTACATCGATGTCACCTGAGTAAGAACAATGGAAATTGCATTATGTCACATCGATGCCACCTCCCACATCTCGCGCAAATCGTACTCTAAACCCCGCTCTAAACACGTAGTGTTGACTCTTGGGGCAAAAAGTACATCCCTTACAAAACATTTTAGTCTTAATTTTTTACATCCTCGCAAATTTGACCCTAAACACGTAGCTTTCCTAGCGAAAATAGATACCCCTTTTTTCATTATTTTAGTGTTTTTGACACCCTTATTACATACGTAACGTGCCCTATCTTGAAATAGACATCCTTTTTACGTGTTTTTTTTTTGGTCGCGCATGGTATCCACTCGTCAATGTAAGTGCCCCCCGGACCAATTTCCATTGTTCTTACTCAGTCATACATGCATTATGAACGCTGATATTCAATATAAGCTTCAAGATGATATGAGTTCCCTAAAAGAATGGTTAAACGTAAATAAACTAAAACTTAACACGGATAAAACAAATTTTATGTTAATAGGGACACCCCAAAAGCTATCTAATATTTCTATGGAAAATGTAATTATCAAATTTAATGGAGATGTTATAGAACGGTGTACAACGATAAAATGTCTTGGAGTCATAATTGATCAACACCTATCTTGGTCATACCAAGTTGATAATGTATGTAAAAAGGTGTATGCCAGCCTAAGTATGCTAAGAAGGGTTAGGCGTTATGTTGACCAAAATACCCTCAAGACTCTATACCTATGTTTAGTCCAATCACACCTTGATTATTGCTGTGAAATCTGTGGGTTGCGTTTCAATATGCACACAGATCGTATAATCAAACTTAAAAAAAGAGCGGCTAGATTAATCCTAAAATGTAATTTTTATACCCCCTCAAAAGAAATGTTTCGTGAACTCCAATGGCTCCCCTTCAACGTTCGCGTTACCTATTTCAAGTGTATTTTTATGTATAGATGTATCAATGGTCTGTCATCGGAATTCTATCGTAATGTGTTTACTTTTGCAAGTGATTCTCATTGTTTTAACACTAGATATGCAGCAAAAGATAATTTGATCACCCCAAAAACTCATACCGAAATTTTTAAATACTCTTTATCTTACTCAGCGATTTTACTTTGGAACAACTTGCCATTTAATTTGAAACAGTCAAAATCTCTTTCAATCTTTAAACAGAAACTGAAAGTGCATCTTTTTAAATTTTAAATTTTATTATTGCCTTTTAATTTGAAATCAACTTTTCTATGTCTATCTAATTTATTTTATCTATATGTATTGCTTTGTATGTAATTTGTTAATTAGTATCATGTTTTTAAGGATGCCGTATGCTTGCTACTCTGTTTTCTGTTATGATATGAGTTAAGTTATTTAGAATATTTTTGTGTATATTTCATATGTATTTAAATGTTTTTATACTTGTTTTTATCATGTATTCCAGGGCCCCACGGGAGACCAGTTTATTGCTGAGTGGGCTACCCTGGTTAAATATATTGAAATAAATAAATAAATAAATATGGAAGCATATCTTTTCATTGATGTACATCTCATGAAGCAGATTTATGATTATGTTGGCAAAAATTACACTAAATTACGGTTACTTGTTTTCTGGGATGCACTGCATAACAGATGTAGAGATCTTTGTTTGATAAATCCAGGGCGGCGATCCTGGAGGGGTGGCGGGGGGCGCAGTGCCCCAACTTTTTGAAGCACTGAAAAAGTGCCCTTTTTATGCAAGAAAAATGTCCCCTCATGAACGTGTACTGTCCCCCTTTCACCTGAGAAGGACCCGTTTTATGTGTGAGCAAGTGCCCCTTGCCTTCTTTGTCGAATCAGTGTTCCTTTTTACCCAAGAAAAGTGCCCCTGACAAACGTGTTCTGTGCCCGTTTCATACCTGAGAATGACAGGTTTTATGCCGTTAGCAAGTGCCCTTTTGCCTTCTAATAGGTGCCCTTTCTCGTAGCAGTGCCCCTCACGAACGCGTTCTGTGCCCCTTTCACCTGAGAAGGACCCGTTTTATGTGTGAGCAAGTGCCCCTTGCCTTCTTGTAAATGCCGTTTCTCAAATCAGTGTCCCTTTTACCCAAGAAAAGTGCCCCTTACGAACGTGTTCTGTGCCCGTTTCATACATGAGAATGACCCACTCTATGCCGTTAGCAAGTGCCCTTTTGCCGTCTAATAGGCGCCCTTTCTCGTATCAGTGCCCCTTTTTTACTCAAGAAAAGTGCCCCTCACGAAAGTGTTCTGTACCTCTTTCACCTGAGAAGGACCCGTTTTATAACGAGTTACCCTGTAGAACTAGAAAAACAGTATTCTATTTTTATGTTACTACGTATGAAAGAAAAAAACTTGTAATAATCATAAGTTTCATGAGTCATGTGAGTGGGGTAGATTAGCAGTGGCGCACAGATGGGGGGGGGGGCTTGGGGAGCTTTTGCCCCCCCCCCAATTTTCACGACAAAGAAAAAAAATAGAAAGGAAAGAAAAAGAAAGAGAGATGGGTGAAATATAGGATTATTGTTTGAATGTTTTGTCGAAATCTATCACAGATTTTCATTGTAAAAATGTCGAAATTTTTGCTCGCTCGCAACTTCTTTTAAATTCAACGTGATACGACATATCTAGCCGCCTCATTTTTTTGGCTCATACACCACTGTAAATAAGACATTTGTTTCCTTTGTTTTAAGATGGTGCCCCTTTCGATAAAAATGTGCCCTTTTTTCCCCACTTTAAAATTCGCTCCGCCGCCCCTGAATGAATAAATTCATGACATGTATATTCCGCTTAATAGCACGCCACTTTTCAAAATAGTTCACCTTATGAACAATAAGGCCATCCATGGGCGGAAATCTCAGGGGGGACAGGGGGACGTGTCCCCCTACCAAAAATAGAAGGGGGATACAATATAAAATGTCTCCCTACTATTTTTGGTCTTTTATGATGGAAAAAAATACATCCCTTCTCAATCGAAATAATACATGTATTTTGAACTAAATGACCTTATATTTTGGGTGATAACCTTTTTTTTTTTTTTTTTTTTTTTTTTTTTGCTGATCAAATTTTACAGGCCCTGGGAACAGATTTCCGCCCATGAGGCCATCATAACCCCCACTGGTGGTTACTCAAAGATTTTTTTTGTCGAAGTGGACGGGGAGGGGGGGGGGACTGGCATGCATTCCAGGTAGATACCATTCATGTTTTTCTCTATAGAGCGATGTACGCGCGTATACAAAATTTGTGAACAAAATAGCCAAAATCAAGGGCGGGGTGGTGTATACTTTCAACGTTCTGAATTGTGTTAAGATTTATACTGTATTCCATCAAGTCATTGTAAATATGATACTTAAGGCATTGTTGTTGGCAATAACAATGACAATACTCCGAGACTGAAGGATTGAGTCAATTTTGAACCAAAGAGTCCATCTTTCATCTTGAGGAGGCATGCATCGTCTGGTCTCATGCATCGAGGGAGATGGCTATCTGATATGATGCTAAACAGAGCTGAAAACCATGGTGAGAGAGACCGCGATAGACCGTGCTACCAACATGGCAATACTACGAACTTTACGCCTCCGATGTTTAACCCAAATACCATAAGTTTTCCCATCCAGTTTCGTCAAAATTTCATCCGATTCAACGATGAAATCATTCAATTTGGAATGAATTTGAGTGACCTATGAGATCAACATTTGAAAAGCCAAATAGTTTATTCAATTTAATTTGGGGGCATGCAATTTTAAAAGAAGAAGCTCAAGAAGTGTTTTCAAATTCGGACCTGCACCCTGTTTAGAATGTAAAAGAATTGGATTTCATAAATATGCAAATCCATCTGCTTTTAAATGATTATTCACGTTTGAGATATGTTTGAAATTGACTCTTTACCATTAACTTGAATTGCCCATTCTTCTGACAAACTGTCATCTAAGCAACGTATCTTATTTTTTGTTCCACCGCCATAACCATAGGCCTACATTAATTGTGGAAACTTTGTATCGAACCCCTGCCCCCACATGATATAAATCACAATATGTAAATATGAAAAAACACAATGAACCCATATACTGAAAGGATAATGATATCCTGTGTTATCTCAACAGTGTTATGGAATAAAATGTATCTAATTGAAGGGATAAGAAAAAACAGAAATATGAAATCAAGATAGACGTGATGAAAATAAACACAGAAACACAACAGCTTCCTTGAACATGTGTAAAGGCGACCACACACCTTACGATTGGTCTGCGACCCGATTTCAGAATGAAATATAGTAGAATTCTATGTTAATATTGAGACTTGGACTATCTTACTGTGTACTGTTCTAAATCATCGTACGAATCTGTGACAATGCTATCACCCTTCTAAAAAATAAAAGCGAATTTAATGTCTAGTCGTAATGACGTCATAGCAGTCGCACGATTGGCTACGATTTGAAACTAATTTTGTCTTTACTACAAAATAAAGGCTTGCAATCTTTCAAAATGGTTATATCAGTATTCTTTCGATTAATTTTAACCTCAAATAAAATAATATGCGTCATTCACATTTTCAGAAAATGAGCAAAATGCGATTTGTTCCAAAATCGGATCGCGAACAGTCGCAAGGTGTGCAGTGGCCTTAAGCCCCTTTCACAATTGACGTACGACCTGTTTACGACCACCTGCAACAGTTTTTTCTTGTTGTTGCACGATCGATCCCTTGGTGTCTTGCGAGCACTCGCAGTCGTTGTAGACGATCGCACAAACTCGATGTGGTCGGAGGTGATCGTGACTGGTCGCATCTGAACTTTGAACATGTTCAAAATCCAAACTCGATCAAATACGATTGATTCACTCGCAACAGGTCGTACCATCGGTCGGGCGATCATCGTGTGAGTGTTGTTGAACGTTGTACGACATGGTGCGAGAGGTGGCACAACTAAGTATAGTCGCATTTAGTCGACTGGAGGTCGTACAACACTTGCACATGTGCTGGAGACCTACAGAGACCAGTCTTGCGACTGGGTGCGATAATATGAGACTGTTGCAAGACCGATCGAAATTACGGCTTACTACATTCCACTACCGTTGCATTCGCATGTATGCTACCGTTCAGCCCCTTTCACAATTGACGTCCGACCAGTTTACGACCGCCTGCAACAGTTTTTTCTTGTTGTTGCACGATCGATCTCTTGGTGTCTTGCGAGCACTCGCAGTCGTTGTAGACGGTCGCACGAACTCGAGGTGGTCGTGACTGGTCACATCTGAACTTTGAACATGTTCAAAATCCGAACGCGATCAAACACGATCGATTCACTCGCATCAGGCCGTACCCGGGGTCGTACCATCGGTCGGGCGATCATCGTGCGAGTGTTGTTCAACGTTGTACGACTTGGTGCGAGAGGTGGCACAACTAAGTAGTCGCATTTACTTGACTGGAGGTCGTGCAACACTTGCACATATGCAAGCGACCTACATGTACAGAGACCTGTCTTGCGACTGGTTGCGATAATAATATGGGCCATAAGACTGTTGCAAGACCGATCGCAACGGCTTACAACATTGCACTACCGTTTCATTCGCATGTATGCGACCGTTCCACTCGCAACCCCTCGTGCAACACTCCCATGTGATCGCACGAGCACAATAAGAGCATATGCGACTTACTCGTGCAACGGGTTTACTGGTTGTTTTTGTTGTACGACAGCTGTTGCAACTGTGAAAGCCTCTGTGCGATCTTATGAGATGACTAGCGATTGATGCCTGTTGCAGCCTGTCGCACGACCAAAAGGTCGCAAATGGTCGTACGTCAATTGTGAAAGGGGCTTTAAGCCGACAGCTCCGAACAAAATTATATGTTCAGCTATATTCATGTATATTAGGCTATCTCTCTCTGTCGTTATACTGGTCAAAGGCCTATCTCTAATGTACCGAAAATAAATAATGAAATATTCCATTCACATGAACAAATGAGTATAGGCCTATAGAAGTTTGTTTTGTTTCTCAAAATTATATGCACCAATACTGACACTACACCGCAATCAAATTCACTTCGACGCGCATCGTCGTGTTAACGTTTTCAGCGCAAAATGCAGATTCACCGATCGACCTCGAAGTTGATGAAAGCGGAAAAAGTTGAGTCGTAAATATCGTCGTCGTTCTTGTAGAGATCCATATCATGACCGTGCGCAGTGCGATGCCCCCAGCTAAAGTGTGCATAAGTTTAGAAAATACAAAGCCCCCCATCTCAACCCCATGACAAGTTCGGTCTCTTCGCTCCCTCGCTTTCGAGTTTCTTCGATTTGGGAGGGGGAGTCTCCCCCCCCCCGGAAAAAAAATATCTGCGTAAGGGCCAGATCCGTATTGAAAACGAAAGCTCCTTATTCTACTGCAGGATGATCTTTTTTAAAATATAATAATAGCGGAATAATGAATAGCCGTTTGGAATGTTTGAGCATAAAAGGAAAACTTAAAGGAGAATGAAACTCTTGGAGCAAGTTAGCTTTTGTGAAAGCAGAAAAATCAAAGAATAAGATCAACAAAACTTTGAGTAAAATAGGACTAGCAATAAAAGAGTTATGAGCATTTGAATGTCGAGATCACTAATGCTATGGAGATCCTCCTATTGGCAATGCGACCAAGATCTGTGATGTCACACACGTACAACTCTCCCATTTGGACACTGAAAATATACCCCAAAACATCTCTTTTTGCTCATTCTAATCATATGACAAACGATTCATCAATGATATAATGTTGTGAAACATCTGTACTTGTCATCTCATAAAAGAGATCACCTCACCTTGTGATAGACTCTATAAAAGTGAGAATATAAGTGAAATAGGTACTAAAGTAATGAGGGAGTTGTACGTGTGTGATATCACAGATCTTGGTCGCATTGCCGATGGGAGGATCTACATGGCACTAGTGATCTCAATATTCAAATGCTCATTACTTTCTTATTATTCATTCAATCTTCCTCAAACTTTCAACAATATGTTTCTTTGATTTTTCTCTTTGATATGGATTCAGCTGGTTTCAAGTGTTTCATTCTCCTTTAATGTAAACTTCCCTGGATAAATGTGACAAAAAATGCTGCCGCCGCCGGTGCTGACGGGGAACTTTATATTGTAGACAAGTTGATCAATGCTTGTCAAGGTTCAAGGAACCGAAAAAGGTGAAGTAAAACGAATAAATTGTGCCAAACTTACTATAATGGGAAAAAATGTGAGGCGGCAAACACTGTATGTAGACAATCACGAATAAGGAACAGAAAAATATGAAGTAAATCGAGTAAACATTACAGAATAATTATGCTGAGGCTTCTGCCCCAACAGCAGATTTGAATTTGCATACGCTATGCTTGTGCAATCGGTACGATCAAGTATTCTGATAGCTGGATAGTGAGTACATAATACTTTTGGTAAGCACACACACTCAATTCGGTATAAACACACACACACACACACACCCTTGTGTGTGTGTGTGTGTGTGGGATATGTGTATGCAGGTGATTTGAATGTATTGCAGTTGGGTGTGAGTGGGTGTGGATGAGGATGGTTGTGATTATAATCATTATCCAACATTTTGGTTCAATTGGAGTTTGGAACATGTAGTGACGAGATACACGCAAGGTATTTCAGGTGGCTATACCAGAATTGAATGTATAATATCGTAATTTTGATAAATCAGAAAATTTATTTCAATTATCATGTGCAGAAGGCAATTATTTCCAATATAAACAAAAATGCACAAATAAACAATATAGAGTTTAAGAAAAATATTGAATATCTCATGGCACCACATTACAAACGAAGATGTGAGGAATCTAACAAACAAAAAGGTCATGCTGCTTAATAATTAGAAAACGATGTTTGGCATTGCTGGGTCACGTCAGAAAAAAAAACAGCATTGTCAAGACGACCCTCACTTGGTAACCAAAGGATTGAAGAGATGAAGACCACCTCTAACATAGCCTTATAGTGGAGAACAATAAATAGGGACCTTACCGAACAAGACATCAGATAGAACGAAGCAGTTCTCGTCGCCCTTGCAGGATCAACGTCATTGGCAAACCCTTCAAGTAAGATGTAAGATCAAGAGGAAGAAAGGCGTGTAAACTGCATCACCGAAACATTCTTCTGAATATGATTTTATGTGCCCCTCTGATAAGGAAGCTCTTCAAGTTTGAGTAGATATTCAACATTGTATAACCTTACATTGCTCGAGCATAATCCCTTCCTTTTCCCCCACCATACAGGTACAGTGAATTTAGAATCATCACACAACCATCTCACGAGTGAATGATTGCTACAGGGCGCGGCCTGGATCTTCCATCGGGCATCAATTCAAACTTTAGTGGACAGTTGCAATCACCATGATTGCTAGCAGTATGAAATTATGGAAACTGGAACTTAGCCCGAAATAGCCGTTTCCGGAACAGAGATCATCATCTACTGCAGGTTTTTCTCAATTTGGAACACGGTCATGATTTCTTCAAGTTGAATATATCCAGAGACAAGCCTTTTTGACACTTGGATAAAGTTCACTCTCTGCAGGAGTCACCCCTATGTTATGTATGTAGGTATGAAAGAACATGCTGATGTTTACCTGTTGCACTAATACCAGGACAGGTTGCATTTTGGAAACCAGTACCATTCGATCGAGAAATTATCTTAGAACGATTTTGTTGTCGTGAATCATATGTTATTTTGCAGTCATATCATTCTTTATTGTTACTGAAGAATGTCAAAGGCTTACAATATGTTTACTGTTGGATTGTCATGTTTCATATTTCTCGTTGTATTAGGCCTATCTAGCTGTGAGTCTGTATCTAAAATACAGGGGCAAAACGTAACATTACGCTTCCCATACCCATGTAACACCACAGAAGTCACATTACAGAAATCAAATAGACATCCGTTTTACATATCCATGTCTGGACCAGACCTCTTTCTGTCGCAATCTAAGACGAATAGATTCAAGGTTTATGATAAAAATGACTATGATAATTGCTCTGTGGATCTGATGATCAGTAATCTAATGAAAGATGATCAAGGCACATACATTTTGTTTGTATACAAGGATGGTGACATACAAGGGGATGACACACATAGGATTTATTTGAAGGTAGACCATCCCCCTGGAAAGGCGTCATGTGTCGTGGGTGATGAAAAGGGTGGCGACTGGGTCTCGCTAGACTGCCAAGCCAATGCAGGGAGTCTACCAGGGAAAATTGAATGTTACCAAACTGGTGTTTGGATGCCTACTTTGGCCGGCCCTACTGAAACGGGATCTTCATTGAAACAGTCCATCCTCATCAGACAATCGGGTCCAGTATTCTGCTGCTCATCTCTGATTCATGAAGACAGAGATATGTGCGAATGTAAAGACACTAGCCACTATCTGTCCGATGGCGACTACATTGACCCCTGTCCTACACCCAGTCCTACCTTTCCTGAAAGTACAACAATGCTGATTCCCTCCACTTTCACTGAAAACAATCAAAGTGACTATTCCTTTGTGACACCATCTACTCCCGTTAAGATGGAAGAGGGCTACGACAACGTACGTTTGATTTTTCTTTCTTCCTTAGGTCTAGCTACAGTGCTCCTTTATAGTTTCCTCGTATGTGTATACAAATGTAACCCAACGAGGAAAAGTAACAGTAACAGTAGTTACGATTCACCAAGAGTGCATAATACCATGCCACTTCTTAAAGAGAATGAAAGGGATAGTGGACAAAGCAAGGGAAAAACAAGTACTACGCAATCATCCTTATAAAGCTTTTACATTGAAAAGGGCTGACAGCTGTGGATGGATGTAAAAGAAGTTTTTTCCTCGTGGTGAGGATTAATTCTATTTTTGTTTTTTTGTCTTCTTCCATGAAAATATAGAAGCTTTGGTATGAGAAAGGGCAAGTTGCTACCAAAACAATTTCGTTGACTTTTACATATATCAAAGTACGTTCAACATGTATCGGTTTGTTACATCTTAACTCCATACAAAAATTAATGTTTTATGTTGATGTTGGCTGTATTTGCTTGGCATAACTTGAGCTATCCAAAATTGTAATCATTTACGTTTGTAATGTTGAACAATGTTAAAATACAAATACATATATATTTGACAACTTAATACATAAATATGAACGCGATTGCATATCTACTTTATCATAAACGATTATGTCATATTAGTTTGAATTGGAAGCTTGGTTTTGTACTTCAGCCAAAAAGAGAATTGTGTGTATATAATTGCATAGACATATATAATACTTGCATATACATTAATTCATCTATGCCGTGTCATTCATTTCTCGATATACTGTATAAAGCAAATAACGCGTAGCTCTAGTTCATGTATCTGTTCAAATCAGCTCATTTTAATATCTTCACATTATTTTGTTCAAACAGACGGAGTGGTTTCGGCAACGTTAAAGTTTTCGCATGCGCTAGTTTGACACACTGGCAACGCACTTTATTTGTATAATCAAAATTCATGAGGAAAATCATTAACTCTCGGCCTTAAACAAACCTAGCACTAATAACACGCGCGTGCAGCAGTGGGAAAATTTACATTCGTTCTTAGAAGGCTAAAACTTTTTGTAAAAAAAAATCGCACGAAGCATTAACACGCGCATGCAGCGCATGTAGCGGCAGCTTTGATATAATTTCCTACAACATAAGCATACGAAACTTAATACCTTCTGCAACTGGACACAGCAATAAGACAAGCATGATACAGCAGAGAGTGATTCTTGCTGTACACACGATACATTGCAACCTTGACTTTTGATTCACAATATCCAAATCAAGTGGTCTTAATACCTTATGCGACTGACTAACCTACGAATAGAGAGGCATGCATGTAATGCAGCGGAAAGTTACTTCCATACTAAGTGAACTTAGATTTTGTCAATTGGGACATAATTCCCTTTGTACTCTACTCTGACCTAGCAATAGAGATGGATGGTGTGTATATATAGAGGAAGAGTGGTAACCGCCTGTGAATAACGGGTCCCATTTGGTTGATCTACAAAAAATAATTATTAACACCCCAACAAAACACACAACAACCTGCCAAAGGTAGCCAATACAACTCTAAAGACAATACTCCAAGACCAGGAAAAACAAAAACAAACTTTGAACTCAAGGCGGAAGCGACACAGTTATCATTGCGACTATGGATAATATTATTTCATAAGATTTAAGCTGTAAAGTATTCATCATGCATCGTTGTACCCCCAATCTTGAAAACGTTGTTCATTTTTGGACTTTGACATCGGTTTCAGGCTTTCTGGCAGGCATTCCTGTAAGGCTATTGTAGTTGATCTGCACCTCAACATGAAGGTGATTTGAATCAGGAAATAAAAAAAAACCTTGACAGAAAAAATATGAAATAGGGTTTAACAATGAACAAAAATTTTATGTGAACATGCGTGATAAATGGGGATTTCAGTTCGAATATTATGAGTTTCACCTTCCAACTCACCATTCGATCTGAATTTTATTATTGAATTTCATTATCTGCACCACAACATGAAGCTGATTTGAATGAGGAAATAATAAAAAAACTTGATAGAAAAAATATGAAAAAAGGGTTTAACAATGAACAAAAAGTTTATTTGAACATGCGTGATAAATGGGGGTTTGCAATTCGAATAATATGAGTTTCATCTTCTTCGATCTGAATTTCATTATGGACTCGTCAAATGCGTAAAACATAAGGGTTTGTTATGTTTCGTATTTGTGTATCATCAAAAGTATTGGTGATTGGTGAAAAAAAATGATCAGAAAATATACAAGCATGAAAGTTGGCAAAACAGAAGAGTATAGAACTGTATTAAACATTTATAGTACGAGTGCAAACTTGAGGTCTACTGGTAAAGCATTGGATGATAGTTTTATTGATTTTGGATATCTTTTCAATAAATAATGTCAAAAAAATTTCGGTTTGCATGTAGATTGATCTCTTTTTGCACATTTGATGATTTCTGTGAGAAAAACTTAATAGGGAATCCAACCTTCGTCAAAAAATGTTGTAATGGAAAAGAGAGAAATATAAAACAGAATAGTGAAAGTTTGAAAGGAATCAGACAAGCAATAACAAAGTTATGGCTGCTTTCAAAGTGAGATCCCAAAAAATATGTAAATTCGAAATTGGCAACTGCGTAAGTAAATTATGACAAGGGGCAAGGACAACTTTATCACAGGCCGTGAACTTAATTATCAAGATTTTGTTTTTTTTTCCTAAGAACACATTCCCCTGGGGCATTAATCAAATTATAACCCAGGTAGCATATTGTTTTATGTTCTCATGAAAAAAAAATATAATTCGAAGTAAAACTTTTTAGCCATTTTATACATTGGAGTAAGTGGAAGAGTAGTCCCTGCATTACATCACTATGACATCACAGATGCGGCAAATTTGAAGTCTCCGTGGGTATAGTGATTGCCGATTTTTACAACTTTTATAAAATGAATAATTTTCTTATGTCTGTCCGATATTGTTAAAACTTTCACGTATCAACTTGTCTGATTTTTCCCTTCCTTCTAGAAACAACCTTTTATTTGGGTTGGATTCCTCTTTAACCCACATACGAACACAGAGGCAGAAACCGGGGGTGTCGTGGATAAGGGACCATAATGATGAGCGAAAGTGGATTTTGTTCATTTTCATTACAAAAAAAAATCGGGTATCATCACAGATGCACAAATAAGCAATAAATTTTCACACTATTTCCCCTTTCTTTGCCTCACTCATTGTTTTTCTTTCTGTGGTTTGATATATATATATATGTATATATGGTTTGGTACGTTTTTATACATCGTTTGGAAAGAAAATTCACAGGGGATGAAATGTTGCCCATGCCCTATCGACAGTCGCCCCTGAAAAATGGAACGTTGGTAAAATCACGCCAAGTCACCATCACGTCATTATCTTTATTTCATCTATCTCGTCCCTTGGTCGAAACATGACACCTTGATATCGCAGATATGACGTCACACAGATATGACGTCAGCATAGAGTGTTTAAAGGAGAATACATCCAAGATTCTCTATAAGAAAACTCGAAGAATAATTGGGTGACGAAAAGCGGTCGAAGTATGAGGGGGGGGGGGATTTATGATCATTTGAATTCCGAATTAATGTCTTCTTAGAATATGCAAGTGACCAGCAAGTGAGTGAAATTGATTCTAATTTCTAATTGATTTGACATACAATAGGTTAACTCAAATAATTCTAGATTTAGATTAGATTTATTTATTTCCACAATCTGATAAAAATACAGGTATAAAATACCATAAAACACACTCAAACATAGAAATACAAGAGGGTACATTATAAATACAGCAAATAACAGAAAGTGGTGGGATTAACAATTTAATTGAATTAAATTGTATTGAGCAGAAAGAAATCTAGAGTTTATTGACTATGCTGTTACAGATTTTAACTCTTCCAGATTTTATATTTCTAATCGTAATTACTTTTGTAATTTCCTGTCCATTTTTTCATCAAACTTTCTTTGAAATTCTTCGTAGATTTTTGCCGGCCCTGGTTAACAGCGATTCTGGACAGGAGTATATTAGTGTTATCTTTAACTCTAACACGTTAACCAACGTCTATTCAGGATGTTACCATTACATGGCGATGTTATCGTAACGAGTTTGAAGACGATAATTCGAACACCTGAGAGGACAATTTGGGGGCATGTTATTCTTTTTTTTTGGGGGGGGGGGGGCGGGGGTGAGATCTTAAATATTCTTCGCGTGATCAACCACATGAGAAAGTTTAATAACATGGAAAGTTCATTTTTATCTGTATATACGTTGTCTATTTACATGATTTATGGATACATATTTAGATTATTTACTATCGCTAAAATCATAAACGTGATTATATACTGTACACGCAATCAATCAACAGAATTGAAACAAATATAAGATGCATACTGTACATGCATATACATGTGGAAGCGTCGTGGTGTGTCGGTTCTGACACTCGCCTTGTAATCAGAGGGTCGTGTGTCCGAATCCCACCATGGCCTATAGCGTCCTTTGACAAGGCTTCAATCCACACTTTGCCATTCAATCTCGGTACCTGGTAGAATGTGAAAGCCTATATAGTATATGCCTATCAACTGAGTCTTGAAACTCTTTTTGGAATTCTCCACAGGTTTTTTTTTTTCCTTGTAATACTTATTTGTTAAAATCATTCGATATCTTTCTCTGGATATTACGTTGAAATCTATTCAAAAGTTCGATTTTTTTTTAATCAAACAGGTCAAAGTTTATTCTCGCTCGCAACTTTGTAGAAATTTTGCCCCATACGCCATGTCTAGTTCCCTTAAGAATTTTACTGTTCTGAAATAATTTTGTACCTGAACTAGGCCTCATTTGTGAGTGATGCAACCCATAATATTATTTCAGATAAAAAAATACTAAAAGTTCCCATAACAGGATTTAGAACTTTGATTGTTTTCACGAGAAAATGCATTACTAAAGAATATTACCTGTATCCTATCTGTAGCACTCACTTTCTAATCGACTAGATTTTTTGTAATTCTCGACTAAAGTTCCCTTCATCAAACATCCATTTCTTAATGAACATATAAATCAACACAAGGGGTATTAAATTGATCCCGATATCTCTCCACCTCCTAACCCCTATTTTGCTCCTAGTAATCTAGATTTCTGGTTGTTCTTAACCTCATTAACCGAACGGTAGCATATGTCATATCTCTCTTCCTGATTGAATTTGTACCTTTGATTTTTTTTTTCAAAGGATTGTGGTTACGTGTTGATATCTTTATCGATATCCAGATGGATGATGAAGTAAGCAAGAACATACAGGTGTTGAAATATATTATAAAGATAACGTGAATCTACGAATGGGGCTACATCATTCGTTCACACTAAGAATTATGGGTTCAAATTTGAACCCTCGGCACTGTAAAAAAAATTTAGCTAAAATTTTAACCAGCACGGGGGTAATTATGTGTCCAACCAATTTTGGGCAGTATTTTACCCAATGCGGGAAGCATATTGTCCAGTAAGATTAAAAAAAACCCAGCAATTACTTTAGAATGGGCACAATTTTCATCACACTGGATAAATAAAATGCCCCAAAGTAATGCCCAATGTTGGTTGGACACATAATTACCCTCATGGAGCATTTTCACCCAATAGTTTTAGAGCGGGGGTTGGTACAATAGCAATACCCCAAGGGGTGCTAGTGCACTCTAAAAAAAGGTTTACCCAATAGTGGGTAAAATGGGAACATGCATGTTGGTTGGGTAAAAAGATACCCAATATTTTGCAAATTTTACGCAATGTTGCGTTGAAATAGCCCAATATGGGGTAAAGAATACCCAGCAAACATGCATGTTCCCTCTCTACCCAACATTGGGTAGAATTTTACTCAGTTTATTAAGAGTGTGAGTGCAATGACACTGCAAAAAATCCGGTGTTGATTTAACACCAGCCAGGAATCTATATCTGTCCACACCAGGGAAGTGTTAAACAACACCAGTTTGGTTTTGGTCTAACACCGGATATGTGTTTATACAACACCAATTAGTATTAAAACAGCATCGGTTTGATTCCAAACTGGTGTTGTTTCAATACTTCTCTGGTGTGGACAGATATAGATTCCGGGCTGGTGTTAAATCAACACCAGAGTTTTTGCAGTGTATGCTCATTTGTGCACCTTTAGGGGTGCAATGAGCTATATTAAGCACCCTATAGCCGGGTGCAGAAATGAACCATGTAATTAAGGTTCAAATTTGAACCTTTTTAATGTCTAGTGTTATGCATTAAAATATTAAAATTTGAACCTTTTAGGGTGCAAACTGGCATTTCTTGGGGGTACTTTCGGACCAGAGGCTTGTTTCCTAAAGACTTACAGTATTGCTATCATAACGCATGTTCAATGGCCAATTGATATCAAGGTTTCCATGGTTATTGTCATAATTGCAAAGCTATTCATTGCAGGGTTGCAAGCAGGGTTCTCATGAAACATCCATGCAGCCGGCTGCAGAATTTTCCCGATCCGATTCGCAAAATCTCTAATTAGATCCGAAAATTTGATACTTTGATTGATACAGAATGTTTCCCATCTGTATTCTAATAGCAACAATTATGAGTGACAGTGTGCATTTTGCAGGTAATTTATTCAGTTTATATAGAAAGTCATAAACATTAATTGCTGCGAAGATGATTACGAAGATCTAAAAACCTGGTGGGCGAGAGAGGATGTCGTGAAGTCAGCCCAATGGCTAAAATCCGCGTAGCCCCCCATACATTAATAAATGGATGGATAAAGAGATGAATAAATGAACAAAATGCTACACATATAAATAAGTAAGTTCTATAAAAAGCATAAAGAAAAGAAGATAAATTTAATGAATAAATTAATAATTAAACATGAATTGGTAAAAAAAATAGAAATCAATATAAATAAGTCCATGAAAAAATATCAAAATGATAAAAGTTATCAGCAAAATTTATGGTGAATTATTTTCAAAACAATAGCAGATAACCATTGAATGTATTAAATAATGTTTCAACTTCTACCAACCTTAAAACAAAATTGAGGCGAGCTTTCATCCCAAACCAAAGATATTAAAGTATATTAATAAACAAAACAAATATACTGGAAATAATAAAGTAGACCTAACTTAACATTTTCATTAAAACAAAAGAAAGATATAAATTTATAATTTGAAGAGTGAATAAATTAGAATAAACTAAGGGCCTTTTCACAAGTGAATCTTGAATCATCTTTGTAGTGATGATTGCTATTGTAATCGTGACTGTGATTAGCGTTCGCGATTCTAATCATAAGTTATAGTTTGGTTTCACACATGCTAAATATTCGCCATTTGCCTTATTTTTCACTGGAATCATCATTCACATTACGATTTTTTTTACCGTGTTGAAGGCGAGAAAAAACATGCAAATATTAAAAAGAGGCGATTATCAAAACCAGATCAACAATCATCATGAATGGATTATACCACCAAATTTAGAAGCGCAAAAAGCAACCCTTCTCTGCTTCATCGAACATTACACCCCTAACATCACAATATGGTCTATATCATAACTGTATCATGAGTGTTATTTCATGACCAAAGGGATGAGATCAACAGTAGTTTCTCACAACCAGTAACGATAAAGTCACGCGGACCGAGACTGGATATTGATTTACTCAAGGCAAACAAGAAATGTACATTAATTATGAATGTCCGTTTATCAATTTATGAAAGTTTGTATTTAATGACGACCGCAACGAGTGGTCAAAGCGGTGACCATTCGGACTAGAATAAAAAAATGCTGGAAATTGACCACAGTCAATGACTGATTGGCTGACTTTATGAGACAAAGAGATTTAACGGTGACCGGTTAGACGAATTCTGTATGTCTGAAAAATAATTATAGGGGCTGAAAATATTTATATCTAAATAAATAGAGTAAAATTCACAAAGCAAAATGCTGAAATTTTCATTAAAATCGGATAACAAATAACAAAGTTATTGAATTTAAAGGTTATCGATATTTTGTGAAAACAGTTTTATGCACATCGTCATGAATATTCATTAGGTGGGCTGATGATGTCACATCTCCACTTACCTTTTTATGTTATTACATGTGTGACGAGTTAATAATACACGTTTAAGTCTGGAGCACAGACTAGTGAAAGTATATATCTCTATGTGAACAACGGACCTGTGAGTCGGAATCGTCATGTGTATATTTGTAAATAAACTGTGTTTTAAACGATTTGACATGACGGCGTGGCTTGTTTTCTAGTTCATGAGTGTCAGAATGGAGAACAGGATTCAGGAGGTTGTCCGGACCAGCAAACGTAACACATGAAATAATAAATGTTTCATTTTTCATACATGTGTAAATGATGTATCTCCATTATGATGAAGTAAGTTGCGGCAATAAATAACTAATGCACTTAATCAGTTGTCAATCCAAATGTTTTAGTTCTTGGTAGAAAAATTTTGAATAAACCTAATTTCATATAATGAAATACAAAAGAAGAAGTGGAGATATGACATCATCAGCCTACCTAATGAATATTCATAAAGACATGCCTAGAACTGTTTCAACGGAATAATGCAAATCTGTAAAATTCAATAACTTTTTTATTTGTTCTCCGATTTTGATCAAATTTTCAGCATTTTGCTCTGTGAATTTTGCTCTATTTATTGAAATATAAATATTTCCAGCCTGGACCATCCCTTTAATTTCTTAATTTCCTTACTTCTCCCCTCCACGTTGACAACACCCGATTCCCCCCAATACAGTAGTGTTAACACTGTGTGACAATGAATCATTGTTATTCGAGACAAATTTCAACTCCAAAATTGTTAAAACAAGCCAAAACACAATTATTAGAGAAAAAAAAGACAGAAAGAAGGAAATAAAGGAAGGAAGGAGGAAAGAAAGAAAGAAAGAAAGAAAGGAGGAGGAGGAAGAAGAAGAAGAAAGAAGCAGAGGAAGATAAAGAAGATGAAGATGATGATAAACATGGTAAATAAAGTAATTCATAATGATACCAATAATATGAATATGACGTTAATTGCAAATAAAATAAACCAAAGGTTTGCAAGGAAAATGCAAATAAATGCACAAAACGGACTAATTCAAGAAAATACTGGAATTAAAAAATTGTCCTCGTCTGGTTACCTTTCATGTCATTCATGACGCCATAAGAAAAATGAGAATTAAAAGCTCAGGTACAATGGGATATTCTTTGATTAGCCACATCATGAACTCCGGATAAAGACATATAAAGCATCCACAGAAATAAATCTCAACCCAAACACCTTTTCCTTATACAGACATTAATTTCATAATCTTCCTCATTCTGGTATAGCCCTGTTTCTAGAACTAGTTCGGAAGATCGTCCTCAATTTTAATTCTGTCATCACTCGAGCTAATTTACATATTGATAATGATAATGATAATAATACATATGATTTATCTAGCGTCTCTTCCCTTTTCATTAAATGCTCAAGGCGCTTAGAAGAGAGCAAAACATAAGACAACTAAAAGAACATGTTTAATTATAGAAAGTTATAAATTAACCTCCCTGGTTATACAACCCATATGGTACAAAGGGCTCAAGGGACCTTTGGTTAAAGTTAAAAAGAGATACTTTAATTATGCTGGAAGGAAAGTGTATAATTATTGGATATAATGTCTACAATATAAATAATAAATAGGCCCCTTGATAAAGGAAACACATGGTTCAATTTAAAACTGCGTTGCATATAATAAGGACCCCCTCCTGAGGGGGACAGTCATATATTTATCTTCGAAATTCCGTCTCAAGGGCAATTTCAATATCCCGTATATCTTCATATATATACTGTCTTACGTAATATATCACATGAATATTGGAGTATCTATAGGACTGACGCATAAACGAGGCCATTCAAAGCCTAGAGTGTTTCATAAATATGATAAAAATTCACTAAAGGGGCACAGCATTCTAGCACCTCGTGATAAACCCGAACTCTATCACGTTCGAAAATGTGACTGCATGAGGATTCCTCATTTATGTTTTATATATTTTTTTTCAGATTAAATTATGTCTCCTAATGATTTTCCTTATAGTTATGATAATAATAATGGTAATAGTATTAATCACAATGTTTCAAGAATAATGATAATCAACTAAAGTGATGAAAATAATAACGTTAATAATAATAATCCGATTTTATATAACACTTAATACATCGGAACGACGTCTCTAATAGCTTTGCAGATTTTGCTATTACGTACAGTATATTATTATTACCTTAAATATAATAATCATACCGCAATCGAGAATGATTATAACTCAAGTTCATTTAATATTCGAGAGCGATTTCATAATTATACTCAACGGTACGTATGAATCCCTCTTTTAACGAATTATTGGACCAAGATTACATGACATGATAATGACTATATAAAACAAACATTCATTTTAGAAACATCAACTTTGTAACGGATGTGCGATACAGTCCGTTTGGCTGCGAAGTTAAGTATTTAATCTCTTTGAGGAAAGAGTGTTATACATGTTTTTTCTCCCTTTTCATACATAATTTAGTAAAACCCAAATGGATACATGGATGTTATGACGTCATGGGTCATAAAGCTTGAAGGACTATTTTTTTTAATTCAGTGCAGTGGGTGCACCATTTTGAAAATTTGTGATAGAGCGAGGCGTGCAAGTTTAATAATTGAAATTTTGCCAAAAATTAGTAATTATTCATTTCTTTAAGGAAAAAGGGGTGTATATAAGTCTAGTCAGCAAGACGTCATGATGATGATGTCAATATTTAAAAATTTTAAGGGGAAGTTCACCTTCATGAAAAGTAAAAAGTAAAAAATAGCAGGAAAATGGGGAAGGTTTGAAGGAAATCCATCAAAGATTTTAAATATTATTTTATCTTAATCTTTCTTTAAATTCGTAACGTCATATGCGAGCAGCTTCCCCGTAAGTCGTGCGTTAAGAAAATCAATTAAATGTGTTTCTTTAATTAAAAATTGTTTTTCATTACCTTCAGTAGGTCTTTATCAACAGACAAATCATTTCCCATCCGCTCATGAAAAGAACAAATTATTAATCATCATGAACCATAAAAACTTATGCATTTCATATTATAATATAAAACGTATGGGGGCCGCTGATCCTATATGACGTCATAAATAAATTTTTTTTTAATAATTTCAATAATTTTCTTAATCTTTGATAGGTTTCCCTCAAACCCTAAATATTTTTTAAAATCATTATTTTTCTCGTATTTTCACATCAAATGGGGTGAACTTCCCCTTTAAATGACACTTATTTAAAAAAAAACTTTTGGAAAAAAATGGATGGGGCACTGCCTCAAATCCAAGACACCCCCTCCCATACGCCATTGCGGGGATCAATGAGGTCCTCCTGGGACGCTTCAAACTCTTTTTAGTCACGTGATCTTGGGAAAAGCACGCATCGTAGATTAGCTAATTAACTCTAATTGGAGACGGATTAGCATGTGATTGTTTTGGTTTGAGGTGTTTCGGGGCCCTGTTGCAAAAAAATTTATGTCATTATGACATAAATTTCGATCATGACATAAAATCATGCATAGCTTATGCCGTTGACATAAATTCTGTTGCATAAAAATATTTATGTATTGTTTTAGCTTATGACGCGATTTAATCATCATTACATAAACTGAATAGTCATGAACGAGCCTGTTGACATAAACTTGGCATAAGTTGTCATTTTTCAGCCGCAGCAAGTTCTTGCGAAAAAGGGTCATCGGCTTCCCATTTTGACGGGATAGAGGCATATTTTGGTATGTATCCAATTTTCATTGTTATATATCATAGATAATAGATCTATCTCACGTTCTGACTAAAAATTAAAGTTTCTTAGTATAAAGAGATATTTTAAATTAATCATTATCGCCGTCAATTTTATGCAATGATTGCTTGTAAACTCTCCGGCTGCTTTTAGCCGTACAACGCCGGCAGTGCTAGCCGGAGGTTCCGGCGTGTGACACAGACAAATAATGCATAGAATCAACACCGTCAGAAAACAGTTTTAAATGATCTTCACGACATTGGACATTGTTTTTAAGGTTCCTGTGTCGGATGAACATGCGTGTCGGATGAACATGCATGTTGGATGAACATGCGTGGAATGAACACCGACAGAAAACAGTTTTAATTCATCTTCACGACATATAGGGCCTATTGGACATTGATTTTTAAGGTTTTTTTTAGAGCACCCCTGCCCTTTCTGGAAAATTCTAAATCTAGTCAGTATATTGGTAGTCTTTCTAGAGTCTAAATTCTAACGTTAACAAGTTAGATCTAGTCTAGGCCTAACGTTAGATTCGACTAGACTAGTCTAGACCCTCTAGTTAGGGCCTAGACTAGAGTCTATCCAGCTCTGTCACTCACTGACCGTCGCGTCAGAGCCAGGCCCTAGACTTTCTAGCCCTCAGTAAAGTCTAAGACAAACTAAGTAAGAATAAGTTAGGGCCTAGCCAGGCCAGACCTATAATAAGTTACAACAGAGCCTATGTTAGTAGATAAAAAAGAATTAGGCTAGAGAGTAGAGCCTAGTTATGGCCTACTTCAAGCGAGGGTTCGTACATGTATAGGCTCCACTATAGATAGTACGTACTTCACTACCGCTACCGTCCGCTCCACTATCAGATATAGTACAAATGAGATAGGTTGAGTGGAGGGTAGCGGTAGTGAAGTGTATTGGAGCCTATAGTATACGAGCCCTCGCCTGAGGTAGACAGGGCCAGGCCCAAAGCCTAAATTAGCTATATTAGCTTGGCCCCTTTTAAGTTCTAGTCTAGATCTGCAGTAGTCAGTAGATCTATTCTGATCTAGTTTTCTATCTAGGGTCTTAGTTAGACTTAGACTAGTCACTAGACCTCCCAGGTCTAGATCTAGATCTAAGAAATTTTAATTTGTCTTGGTTAGCCGAGCTGGCTCTACCATTGTATTACTGCTTTACTAGATCTACATGTAGGCCTACCCCGGTTTGGGCCTTGGTTCTGGCCAGGGAATGAGGTGGTGCAGCCCTGCCCCTGGACCGGGTCTGGCTTGGGTTCCTTCCATTCATGCTTTTATTAATAGATCAAAATCGAGACCTAATTCGGGATCCAATCTAGTTTAGCAATACAAGAGATCTGAAATAGATGTAGCTCAGGCAGAATGAGCGATTGCTTGTAATTTATTTGTATATTCTAGGGCCCAAAATTGAAACTGTCTTTGCATCATTAGTAGTATTAGTAAGCTAATCATTTGTAGGGCCTATCTATCATAGATTATCTAACACTATGGATCTACTAGAACTACAAATGTTACTCTAGATCCATTCTATGTCTAATCTTTAGCCTGGCTTCTTAACTCTGACATTAAAATTAAAATTGAGTCTAGTACTGTAGGTTCTAACTTAGACCTTTGGAAGGCGGGGCCTCTGCTGCCTACGCTACGGTGGTGGAGCCCCCTGGGTTTATGATAGAGCTATGGAATAGGGTAGTCTAGCTCTAATATTGTTTTCTAATGACAGGGGTAGAGGCCTAGATCTAGTCAAGATTCATCAGTTGGAAGATGTGCACTACAATAACAGTTAGAGTATTAGACCCTAGGAGCAAGTTGGGGGGGGGGGGTCCCTCTCTGTTAAGCAAAAAAAAAATGAAATGATTGGTGTGTATTGTGATAAAATAATCTAGAAAACCCTGGGACACCCTCTGTGTTAACAAAGACTGGAGACTACTGAACAGGATGGGAAAGAAAGGGGGGGGGGAGAAGGATTACGCACTGAACTAATTAATTTAAACACTGAACTGAAAAGACATGTAATTTCACAAAAAACTTGTCTGATGAGACTGATGACTACATTGTATGTTGATATCTAATATAGATATTAATGTACATCTTCGATTTATATTTTAGACTCTTCCAATTTTTAACAAAAGCAATGAGTTGAACATGCAGTCAAAAAAAAAGAGATCTACATTTATGTATCCTCTGTGTTTTCTGATTTGAATATATTCTCTGTGAGCTGGCTGCTGGCATGTAGACAAGCTACCTGTTTGATAAGTTTAATACACTTCTGAGGATATAGTGCACATTTTAGTTCTTTGATTTGTTTAACAGGTTAAAAACCTTATCAAATGCCTTCTCTATTAATTTTAAACCAATGCACAAGTAATATGTTTGGAGAAAAGGCATTTCCATTACCGGTAACTACAAGATTTGGTTTCTGATCTGTGGATAAAAATAACCATGATAATTGAAATTCTCTTGGTGACTGTTATCAATAATTTTTTATACTATTTTCTATTTCCTTTACCTATTTACTCTAAAGGATTTTTCAGATAAATTATTAAAGGGGTGCTTTTTTTTAGAAAAAAAAACCTTGGCAATTTGAATTTTTTTAAATCCCAATTTTTTGTATAAATAATAGAATTATAAGGCCTACAATTTCCTATCTTCATTAGAAGTATTCACATATTGCGTGTGTAAATCATTTTTCTAACATATTTTTCTAACAGAAAAAAGGAATTTGAAGCCTTAATGAAACACTTGTACTCTCCTTGCAATATTGCATCCTAAGTGATAAAGGTGCAAAAATTGACCTTGTCATTATTGTTTGCACCCAGAAATGTTCGTTTGCACAATAAAAGGGGCAACATTTTACCTTTTAAGGTGCATAATAGTATTACTTAAACATTAAAAATGTTCAAATCTTTTAACCTTTATTACATGGTTCAAATCTGCTACACCCATAAAGGTGCACAAATGAGCATAATTGCTCTCATTGGCACTACTTATTGTACCAACCCCTAAGGTTCAAATTTGAACCTTCTTAGTGTTTTCATCAAACCATTTCAAGGTTGAATGACTAGACCTTATTTGCCTTTGATTAGTATTCTCAATGCACTCATGGATAGAATTCATTTTTACACAGTTCTGAAAATAGCCAGTGAAACTGTCCCAACACCCCTGTCAAATATATTTGACAAAATCTGTAATTATTAAAATATTTTTTTTAAAGAAGGAACTTCAGTTGTTTATTCAAAATGTAAATATGAATTCATTCTCATATGTTACTATTAAAAATTTTGTATTCACTTTCCTAACAGTTGAACCACACAAACGGTGAGAAGAGGTAGAAATAAAGAGGGGGATTGCAACTGGAAGGAGATGGAAGTCCAGACACTCTGCCACTGTGTACCATTGAACAAGAAATCTCTTTTAGTATGAAGGTAAGTTTTTATATAAAGTTGTGTTTGTTGAATATTCTACTTGTAAATACAAGTATACTATACGGTAATATTTATTCTAATTTATTTTATTGTTTTTAAGAGCGGTTGTAAATGTGATGTACTGTTATATATCATTCATTTTCAAATATGAATCTCTTTTACAATTCATCTCAACAAAGAGACTAACAATGTGAGCTTACAAGCATAAACACAATATAAGTGCATTTAGGAATAAAATAGTGGTAGGAGTAGAAGGGAGAGGTCGCAAGTTGATAACATAAACATGATTTTGACCTCAATTTTGTGTTGTTGTATTTTTTCGCCAAATATGAACATTTTCTCCAACAATGACTTGATTGAAATGAAATATATTCTTACAACCATATAAGGGTATACAAAATAATATTCGGAGACCATTTTTTATTTTACATTATATACATTTTTTTTAATTTAAGCCTGTGATTGCAATCTCAAAAGGCTCTTTCATAATCTTGAAGAGATAAATCATACATGCACATGTATGTGAACACTCTACTATTACAAAGTTGAGTTGCTCAAGTTGTTTTCACTGATTATTCTTATAATTTCAGATTGTTCAAGAGTCAAGACTGTTGAAGACGTGACATCATGGACCTGGTTGCACATGGCAAGGGAACTATCTGGCTGTACCCTTAAGTATTCTCTTTAAGATTTGAAAATTAGCAAAAGTACTAATTTTCATTTTTTCAGAGATAATAATCATTATATTGACATTGTGGATATCTTTTTATGATTGTTATCATAAAATTATTATAATGTTAATGATGATAGGTCATAATAATACAAATGAATTATAAGTAGAAAAGAAGACAACCAAAAAGGAGGAGGAAAAGAAGAAGATGAAGAAGAAAAAGAAGAGGAGGGGTGGAAGAGGAGAAAAGGAGAAGAATAAATAACATCACTGTGAGTTCCTCTTCATGATATTACATAAATATTTGTCTCTTTTAAATGAAAATATTTATTAAGCATAAAAATAGGATTTAGTTATTCTTGTTTTTTAAGATGTATTATTATGTATCATGTTTGTAGTTGTACACTTGATTGAGGTACATGTATTGTATTCATATAGGATATAAATAATATGTTTTATTTGAATCCATGTACCTCTTTAAAGGACAAGTCCACCCCAACAAAAAGTTGATTTGAATAAAAAGAGAAAAATCCAACAAGCATAACACTGAAAATTTCATCAAAATCGGATGTAAAATAAGAAAGTAATGACATTTTAAAGTTTTGCTTAATTTCACAAAACAGTTATATGCACATTCTGGTGGGTATGCAAATGAGGTGACTGATGACGTCATCCACTCACTATTTCTTTGGTATTTTATAATATGAAATATGGAATATTCAATTTTTCTCCTCATTGTCAAGTGAAAGAACGATTAATTCCTCCCTGAACATGTGGAATGAGCATTGTTTAATACTATATGATCAGTCAAGTTGTTCCTTATTGTCAAATCTATAAAAAAAGAAGAAATATAGTATAATTCAAACAATGAAAAACAAAAGATATAGTGAGTAAGGGACATCATCGACTGTCTCGTTTGAGTTGTGCATACAATGTTTTGTGAAAAATAAGCAAAACTTTAAAATGTCATAACTTTCTTATTTTACATCCGATTTTGATGAAATTTTCAGCGTTTTGCTAGTTTGATTTTTCTCTTTTTATTCAAATCAACATTTTCTTGGGTGGATTTGACCTTTAAATCATATTTATACAGTCATGATTAAAGGACATGGGACAGGTAACAAGATTACATTGTTTTACAAATTTTAGTGTGATTTTATTTTAAAAGTAATAAATTTACATAAAATGTCATTCTTTTTGCTTCATCTCTTTGTTCGTTTTTTTTTATTGAATCGGGAGGGGGTGGGGTGTGGTAAAAATATGATTTGCCCCTCAGAACACACTTGTTTCCCTCCTAAAAATATTAATTAATATTTGTAGGAAATTGTATGATTGTTTTTTTATGAACTCTGAATATTGTCCCATAAATTGTCAAATTAGGAAAATAATTGATTGAGATGAAGATTTGAAGTAGGAAGGGCGAGAAATTAAAAGGAAATTCATATAAAAGTGAGAAAGATCCAGAGATGCAAAGATATATATATATAGGGAATAATGAGAGAGGGGGGGGGGGCGAGGTGAAGTAGAATGGGAAAAGGGAAAGAAAAAGTACTATAAATGTGAAGGAGTCATTAACAGAGATAGATGTATTGAGAATTGAAGAGATAAGTTCCGAGAATGATAGTGGGCCAATCTCGGAGGGAGGATGATAATGAAAGGGGAAAAGAGGATAAAGCATTTTTTTTTTTGGGGGGGGGATTAAATTTGATGAGAGAGAGATAGACAGAAAATGGCCAGGTGCTCAAAGATAAAAAAAATATAAATGATGGGTGACAGTGGTATTGACATATTATATAATGTTACCATGGCAACACGATTTCCGACACATGTAAAAAAAATGTCCTGTATTTGTCTTTACCTCGAGACCAATGTGTGAGCCAAATTTCATGAGAATTGGTTGAAAACTAATCAAGTAGTTGGAACCAATATATATTTTACCCAATTTGGGGCTTATAATATGTTGTAACCATGGCAACACAACTTCCAACACACACAAAATATGTGTCTCTCACACCTTTACCTCTCATTCAATGTGTGAACCAAATTCCAAGAGAATTGGTTGAAAATTTATGAAGAAATTAAAACTGAAAGTATTTTACCAATTTTTTGTCATATAATATGCCGTTACCATGGCAACATGATTTCTAACACACAAAATAGGTTTTGGAGCTAGGGGAAGCAATCGCAATTCCAACACCAACGCCAACACCGGACTTGAAGTCATCCAATGTGTGTACCAAATTTCTTGTTTAATCACACCTGAATTAAGCACAAAAGAGGCGATTCTAGACTGAAAGTCAACGTTATTATCATTATTTCGGGAGGGAGGGGTGGTGCTTGAAAAACATGTGACGTTGATATATTAAATTATGATATTATTCTAAGGAAAATGTCCTATCCTAAAAAATTAAGCACAATAACTTTTAAGCTTAGGCCTAGCTTTGCTTATAAAAATAAGGGAAATATTTACGATAATTATATTTTTTAATATTGAAAGAATACATCTTAGGCTATCCAATGACACAAAAATTATTTCGAAACTCCAAGTAAAACTCAATATATCATCAAAATTACAAAGGGCATAATTATAAAAAATAATCCTAAAATTACCCTTAAGTCACTTATTGCAGAAAGCCGCAGGTTATGTCTTGATTTTAATCACGACATAAATTTATGTCATTCAAATGGATTTATGTCATGATGTTATGTCGTGATTTATGACATAAAGCTTTATGCAACGGATTTATGTCAATATTTGTGTTTATGTCATGATTTATGCTGTATGACATAAATCGTGACATAAATCATGACATAAATCAATACATAAACTTTTTTGCAACAGGGCCCGGAATTACTAAATATATTTGTCAGGGATTTTGACAGATGGGTAGCCGTGGGTCGCCGTGGTCTATATAGTGGTTACGAATCTCGTCTTTCAATGAGAGGGACGTGGGTTAAAATCCCACTTTTCCTTCAGCAAGAAATTTTTCCCAAATTGTGCTGCACTCAACCCAGGTGAGGTGGATGGGTACACGGCAGGATTAATTCCTTTAGTGCACCAAACGCCTTTAGCAGCTGGAACTAAATGGAATATCACAGCGCGCCATTGAATAGGAAACTAGATAATCCGCGCGCCTCATAAATGCTATATATTTACATAATATTGAATGGCCTTGATGGAAACATCAAATATATTGCCCGCAACAAAATCAAATTTGCCCAAGTCTAAACGGAGCATTTCATAAAAGTTTCCTTTATGATTTTTCCCCGGGGGGGGGGGGCACTCGACCAAAAAAGTGGTAGGGGTGTGCCGCGGGCGAGACAAAAAACGGGGGCCTTGGAGCGGGCTCATTGTAAAAAGGAGGGTCCTCGGAACGGGCTTCGGAACTACAAATGTTTGTGAAAACGGGGGTCCTTGGACAGTTGGAACGGGTCGCCTGCGTGCGAGTGCGTATGTATCCCTATGGAACGTACTTGCAGCTAGCCCGGCGGCACGACTGACGGGCGCGCTAGCGCAGAGGCGATGGTCGGACAGCGAGCTGCGGCCGCTTTTCACCAAAATTGCGACCGGAACGGCGTAACGGAAAATATGCGAAGCCCTGGAGCGGATTTTTTCTTCTTTTTTCTCGAGAAGAAGAAAATGCTATGCTCTGGAGCGGCTTTCTTTGTTCTTTTTCTCAATAAGACAAAAATGCTATGCCTCGAAACGGAAATTTGAGTGTAAAAATGGGGGTCCCCTCCGCGGCACATACCCACTATGCATTACATACTGAGTGCCCCCCCCCCCCCCCGGGGATTTTTCACCGTCAGAAGTTTGAAGCTACTGCAAACCCTTGCATCTGAATGGCTGAGAGCAAAATAATTGGTGAATTTACTAACAAAACTTTTCATGGAAAATATCCCCTTGTGTTATGTTATATAACTACAGTCAGATGAAGTAGCTCTTTGTAGGCATTAATAGCCTCAAGTCAGTTGAAACAGAATGAGACGTGGGAAGATGCCCGGATGATAACGCAACCTCGCTGTCACTTGACAGGAAAATCTCGGCGGACGTGGCGGAAACGAGTCCCGGGGCACTGTTCCTGAATTAGCAGCGGGATCCTCACTGGAAATGCTGCAGATGCCCCCATTTCTATCAACTTTCTTCTCTCTCCCCCTCTTCTTTCTTGGTCTTCTCATGCGTTATAATTATTGTACCAAGTTCTTTCAGGAATGGGGGGGGGGGGGGCGAAAAATGAAGACGAACCCCTCAGGAATAAGGGGATGGAGGAGAGGGAGGGGGGTTATCTTTCTAATGGTATTGAAAAGGTGGGAAGAAAGAACAAAATAATCTCAATCAAAGAAATAATAAATATTGATTGAATTGGAGATTTTTCGCAACTGCAAGGGAGACGGATTCAAGAACACAGTACATGTATTAAAAATTCTCGCCCAAAGACAGAGACAGCAGGGAGGTCTTTGTCGAAAATTGGTGAACCGGAACAGCAGTTTCTTAATTCCTAAGCATCTGAGCTTAACAAAATTGGAAATATATATATGTCATTTGTCCAGAGTCCAGGACGATACTGATGTTTTAACACACCAATTTTCGACAAAGACTTATTGGTTGTGCTTTGTCATCTGTTGTTGAATCCTCTGTGCGTCACGGAATCGAAAACTCCCCAATTATGTAACAGAGAACGGGAGGGAGTGATACACAAAAGGAGAAGGAAGTGTATAACGAGGACATGATATTTCTATCACTTTTGTTGATGACACATGCAGTTACAATGTAGATTTGATAAGGAAAAAATACGTTTAACATGAGCAAATCAATATTGAAATTAAAGGAGATTTCGAAATTCAATTTTTAGAATATTTTATGCATATCTTTTTAATACATGACATCGGATTAATCATTATGCTTTATCGCTTCCCTTATGATATGCAAGTCCCAATGTTTTCACGTCATTTAGTGAAGAAGGGGCTAGTTACAACAGAAATCGCACGAGTGCCAACTGCCAACTCTAAGAACAAAACAAAGAAATTAAAACAAAGGACGTGCAAAAAGAATTCTTCAGGATATCCGCAAACTGCTCATCATGTAATGAGGAACATACGAATCGGATGCAAGACCCGACTGACATACACCATGAGCAATGTGTGTGGAAGGAAAATAAATCATGTCATGTCAAAAGATTGGCTGCCATCTTACTCGACAGGTTGTTGACATTTCGAAATACGGAAGGCTTCCTGGCAACATTAACGGCGGTTTTCAAGAATATCCTCCAAATCTAGCATTGATCAACACAAATACTTTACTGATGTTCAGTAAAGGATTAATCTCATTGGAGAAGAGTTATGAACACATGCTTCTCTCATATCTGTATCCACTGACGGACCCCTCCCTTTGAGAGGCACAATCCAAATTTGTAATGTAAATATGTAGCTATAACACAAGTGTGCCCCCCCCCCCCAATTTGAAAGGCGGGACCCTTTTTTGCTTGTTAAATTTTTTTTTCGTGGACGAAATGGCCTTTAATTTTGAGTGAAAACTTAAAAAAAAAATTGGGGGCTTGTATTTACTATAAGAAAACTAAATCAGCATTTAAAAAATATTTAAAAATGTTGTGCAAACTAGGTAAAGAAAAAAAACATGACAAATATACTTTGAGTATATAATTATGTAATTAAAGTGGTGTAAACTTTCATTATCATCATGGTCGGCCCATGTGATATTAAACGGATCGAATATCATCGTCCTTTTCCATCGACTTGGAAAATATTGTGCCAGAACCAAACCACTTACTGTGATCCACCTACTACTGTACGTAAAGTGCTACTTGATCGTGTCAAACAGTTCGCAAAACAATTATTGTATCCAATACTTTTTATGGGGTGGGAGGAGGCGATCTAAAGGTGACGTCATTTTTTTCTCAATGAATAACAGGGTTAATAATTATAATAGACATGATAGACGACTCGGACCTCTTTTTAAACTTTTTCTTTCTTAATTTTTATTTCCGTTTCATTACTCCAAAATCGATGGGGTGGAGAAGCCACTCCCCCCCCCCCTGTAGCACAAAACCATCATATGGGGGGAAATCTTTGCAAGTGAAGTACGGGCGGGGAAGCATAATTATAAAAATCAGCTCAAAGTCACTTGAATTGTGACCTTTTCTCGAGGATCACTTCTAACCGCATCACCTACTTTGGTCTTCACAAGTAACTAGATCTCTATATTCAAACCTTATGTTCGAGAAACCGTTCCTTGTCATTCAACTGACCGACAGGGAATAAAAGTGGATGGGGCATTAAGCCTCCCTTTAACGACAATAAAGGAGAAAGAAACTGAAACAAAATAGCGAACCTTATTTTCCCAAAGAGGACAAGGGATGAAAATATATACATGTATGAATCGGACTTATTACGACACCTAATTCGGATAAGATTGATTTTATTTCCTCCTACATGTATTCATGATACTTGTATCCAAATTTTCCAATTAAACCACAACCACCAAATAAGACAGAGAGACAGGCCTAGGGCGGGGTAAAACAAACACATAAACAAATAACCCCAGCAAATCAACAAACTTTAAGCAGATAAGAGTCAAGAGGCAAATGCTTTGAAACGTGGACACTCAACTCTTTCCTGGACCCTATGCCCTAAGGCGACCGCACACCTTACGATTGGTCTGTGACTCAATTTTGGAAATAACGTAGTAGAATATGATGCTAATATTGAGACTTGGAATATCTTACAAGGATCGAAATCATCGTACGAATACCTATGTTTGAATCTGTGACTATGCTATCATCTTTCTCAGAACAAATTGAATATCTAGTCGTAATGACGTCATAGCAGTCGTACGATTGGCTACGATTTGAAACTGATTTGGCCTTTACTCCAAAATAAAGGCTTGCAATCTTTTAAAATGGTTTTATAGTATTCTTTCAATTAATTTTAACCTCAAATAAAATGATATGTTCCATTCACATTTTCAGAAAAACAGCAAAATGCGATTTGTTCCAAAATCGGATCGCGAACAGTCGTAATGTGTGCGGTGGCCTTTAAGCTTGTTATGTGTTGTTGTTTGCACCCCCATCGCCCCCCCCAAAAAAAAAAAAAACACACACACACACGACCGCTCCAATGCCCAATTTTGAGACATTTGGAAACCTGCCTCTTGTCTTTTTAATCAGTGGTTTCTAATAGGAAGGAGAGATGAAGCAGATCATTAGAAACATTTGAGAAATGACCTTTTTCAGTGGCATGGAAAAATCTGAAACAGATGCCCCTAGTATTTGGAGAAACACCCATTTCCAGATGGTGAAGTCTATAAGGACAGTGGAAGACTTGTTTCCTCGGAAAGAAGGAGTCGGGGAATATAAATTCAAACAAAAAAGTAAAGAAAATAATAAAATATACAAGTAGAACAAAAAAAACACAATATGATCAGAAAAAGATTATTACTTACCGAAACGGTGGAAAACTCAGTACATAAGGAAACAACTTATTAAGAACATTGATACAGGTGTTAGTTTAAAATAATAGTAATAAACCACTGGTGGTAGACAACGTAATTCCAAAATAAAAACATGAAAAGGGAACAAAATGAACGAACAAAGAGCAAAGCAGTAAGTTAACGAAATAATGTTCACGATAAGCTGCCCCCTTCATACCCCCCCCCCCCCACACACAGATACCATCCTGTGTGTCGATACATTCGTTTTCTCGCAAAATAAAAAAATGCTAGCTAAATGTCGCCGTCACAACGGAATAATTTCTGCGTATTTGTATACTTTAAATCTTGTAGCTTCAGTTTGTCTAGGGTCGGGTATGTTGGTTGGGCTCGGGTCTGCAACTCATTTAATAGAAAATCACCGTAGATGGCGCAAGTCTTCTTCAAACGATGAGCAATAATTCATAAACAGTAGGATATTATATCAATTTCGTATATGAAAGGCAAATCAACTTTGAACAATGAATAAATAAATAAATCGATGAATACATATATGAATAATTAAAATCTAAAAATCCGATGAATACTGAAATGTGTAGTAGAAACAAAACTCTGTATTGTTCTTATTACTAGGAAATGCCATTTGCAACAGGTGATTAAAAAATGCAGCGTCCCGTAACACAAAGGTTAGCGATTAATCGTACGCTTGATTTTCACGATTAATTGTACATGCAATCAATCATAGAAAAATGTTCTACGATCATTGCTAAGCTTTGTGTTACGGCCTCTGAACAGATCGTTATTTTGTTTGAAAAAAATGGATTTCTTCCTCCAATCAACATACACAATTTAATATATCTTTTGAAAGGCATACGGTAAACATTTATTACAAATAAAATGACGAAAATCGAACAGTACTTCTACAATATAATATTTGTAAACAAATAAAAGTAAAGAACTGACCCCAAACAACCTAAAGAAAAATACTAAATCTGAATAGGTTCTCGTAACATCTCGTATAGGTATAAAATTGTAAGTTATTCACTAATGTACACTGGGTTACACACGAGTATGTTAAAGGAGAATGAAACCCTTGAAACCAGCTGAATCCATATCAAAGAGAAAAATCAAAGAAACGTATTGTTGAAAGTTTGAGGAAGATTGAATGAATAATAAGAAAGTTATGAGCATTTGAATATTGAGATCACTAATGCCATGTAGATCCTCCTATTGGCAATGCGACCAAGATCTGTGATGTCACACACGTACAACTCCCTCATTACTTTAGTACATATTTCACTTATATTCTCACTTTTATATAGTCTATCACAAGGTGAGGTGTTCTCTTTATGAGAGGACAAGTACAGAGGTTTCACAACATTATATCATTGATGAATCGTTTGTCATATGATTAGAATGAGCAAAAAGAGATGTTTTGGAGTATATTTTCAGCGTCCAAAAGGGGAGAGTTGTTCATCAGTGACATCATAGATCTTGGTCGCATTGCCAATGGGAGGATCTCCATAGCATTAGTGATCTCGGCATTCAAATGCTCATAACTCTTCTATTGCTAGTCCTATTTTACTCAAACTTTTGTTGATCTTATTCTTTGATTTTTCTGCTTTCACAAAAGCTAACTTGCTCCAAGAGTTTCATTCTCCTTTAAGTTATGATTCAAAGTTTTACATACAAGATTATAAAGCAAGAAATATTCTCGTAACATCAACTACACAATACTTTTGTTAGATATGCTTAAACAATCTGCAGTGTAGAACTGTAGGCAATGATACAAGAAAGTGAAGAATATAATTGACTAATTTCGTTATAAATGATATAGAAATATTTAGACATTTACAGAAATAGCCCAATTCGTTGACATAGTAGGGACCTCGTTGAACTACAACGAAATACACAAAATGAATAACGAATAAACTTTAAATCATCACCATCGCAGAAGGTTAAAGAAATACATTGAAAAAATAAAATCAACATTAGAGGCTGGATACAGCTATCACTATATGATATGAATTTACTTCAAATAAAATTCTAACTCTAAGTATAAGCGTTAAGTTTGGGTTACATCATATCATGGTAAACATTTGCCTTTACGTCTTATATCATTTGTTACTTCCATTACAATGTGAACACATTCAGGCATGTATAAAGAATTCGATAATTAGATAACGAAATGGAAACTTCTAATTGAGAAATCGCCATTATCAAGGAAAAACTGAAAATTGCATTAAATTCCCTCGCCTATCTTTCGTCACATTTTCTTGTTTTCTTATCATCATTGGCGTTATGCTAAAACAGGGGCATTGTCACTAAACAAAACCATTGGAATCAAGATAATTTTGTAAGATCTTCTCTCTTCTTATATCAACAACTTTTGGGTATTTCCTCATTCAAAACAGTTCAATTTGTGAAGATATACAAATCTTAATTAAAAGGTGAATCAGATAGAAACTCTCAGAACTTCGCAAAAACCACTGGCGAATTTACAAGCATTGGGGACAGGCCCATTCCTTCCGTTCTTTATATAAATTACATTCTCATCATCTGACGCTGGGTCCGCCCATGCATATTTATGAATAGAGAACTTCCAAAAGACCACGGTCACGATGGTTGTTATAGTTCGACGAAAGAAAACGAGTGTGATCCATATATGTTCATGGTGTCATTTTTTTAATCGCCCGTCCGTCAAACTGTGAGAGCACCCTAATCTCTTGCACAACCAAGAACATACAATGGCAATGCCGTTGGTCACCATCACAATCGATCGGTCACCCATGATAAAAAAAGGAGAGCTCCCTAATTTCCTGCACAACCAAGAACATACAATGGCAATGCCGTTGGTCACCATCACAATCGATCGGTCACCCATGATGAAAAAGAAAAAGGTATTTCAAAATGAAAACACCTGACATATTCTATTCTAGAACATAAATTTGGAGTGATTGTTTGAAGGGCGGAATTTAAAAACAAATTAACGCGGTGGTCCTGGTCCTGGCATATTCCATTCCGGTCTGCACCCTGGATGCATGTTCATGTGGTATGGATGCGGAGGAAACAACCCTGGAGGGTGATGTCTCTGAAGGGCCAGGTGGCGCTGTTGATTGTAGTAGTGCATCGCCGCCGTCCTCAACGCCATCTGGTGATGGTGGTAGGCCGAAAAGGTCGTGTTGAATTGATGGTGCTGATCGGATGGGTGTTGGAAAAGATGGACATTGCCCGGTGCCGGCATCGGGCGCATGTTAGGGGGTACGTTTGGGTTTATGTGTTGATGAGGATGCGGGAACCGATGAGGCGGGCTCTGCATTAGTGGTTGCAGAGGGGGCCCTTCTCGACCCGTCTCTGACAGAGAGGGACCTCTGCCCATTTCGCGGTCATCCTGCTCGGGGTGCAAAGGCGTAGCCGCTTCGACGTTCAACAAGGATTCCGATTGTGTTTCCTTTATAGGACGTGTCTTTGTACCAGATGATTCTTTCTGCCGTGAACCCGATGAAGTGTCAGTGACGTCTTTTCCTTTCTCATCTCCATCATGAGTCGCCCCATCTGGAAGCTTTGATAGGGGATTTATCTTGGCACGAGGAACATTCTTTGCAACTCTCTTATTCTTGACGTCAGGAAGTTCAACATCACGATGCCCCGAGTGCTGTCTTTCGGTCCGTCTGGGTTGTTCACGTTCTTTCGATAATGAACCCGTGTCTCCCGCAGTTGTTTCTTTCGATTTACTCTGGTCTTTGAGACGATCGGGTACAGTCGCCAGTCTTGCCACTTCTACGGGGCTGTTCCCATGACTTTCCTTGAGAATTGCAAGACGTTGGTTCATCATGGCATGGTACTTCGGTTGACTGACATCAATGCTGCGTATTCTCGAGTCCGACTGGAACGTACGGGACTGATCAACCTTTTTCGATCTAACACCATCCTTGCGTTCTTTCAGTTCATCTGTAACCTTTTCATCAGGGAAACCACCTCCCACGTTGTCATCACTCTCAACTGCGTCCGCCATATTTTCATAATTCTGTACGTGTACTTTTACAGCTGTATTGTATGCTGAACTAGTAACATACCTACGTGTGTCTATTGGTCTTAGTTGAGGGATGCGTCTCGGTGATGAGCTACCAGTGCCTTCTTCTCCTGCAGCGAGTGATCTTGAGACGGAACGCCCATCGTCACTTCTAGTTTGGTTTCCAATCGCTTGGGCAGGTCGCCGGCCCATTACAACCGATATCTTGTGGGCCACCTGTCGCCTGGCTTTCCCTTTGGCTATTGGTTTTATGGATGGCGTATTCTCAATCTTCTCAGAATCTCGTATTTGTTCCTTTTCATGTTTCTTCAAGGATTGCTCCGATTCTACAGTTCTGGATTCACCTCCTTTTAAGCAATGTTCTTGACCGTCACAATTTCCTTCATTCCCCATCATCTTCGACTTTCCGCATTCTTTGTTATTCTTCCCCTTTTCACGCATCGGAACGCTCCGTGTAACCGCAACAGGGACCGGCTCAAGAGTTATGTCTTTAATAGGCTCCGCATTCGCGTGAGCCGAAGCCTTGGGAGGTTCCTCGACCCTCTTCTTGACATCCCTCTTGTCTTTCTTAAAACGGACATCGCTCGGATAAAATTTAGTTCCAGATGTGACAGCGTCGTCCATCTTCTCTTTGTCCCGACCGTCATCCGTCAACTCGCAGTCAGCGAGTTTCACAATTCGCTGGTCCTCATTATCTTCTTCAGGTGTGTATCTTGGCCTGAAGGATCTGGCTTGTGGGTCCAGGGTATTCATATTCATAAACCTTGGTGCCCTCTTTGGTTTTCTCCTCCTTACGGCACGGTCGGAAAATCCGGAACGGAAGTAGTTAGGAGGATACTTCGAGTCGACGTCTAGATCGTCTAGGATGTCGAAAGTGATCTCGTTGAGGATGTCGTCGGAACGGTAGTCGTGGTGGTGTAACTCTTTGTCGACGATTCGGCAGATATCATCGATGTCACCATCATTATTCACATCTTCCATATCTATAGTGCATGGAAGAACACATATGAACGATTCTTAAGGATAATTGGAGAAATGACACGGACGCTAATTTTTTTTTTACTTTTTTCTTACTTTTTACCGTCCTCAACTCAGACAAAGTCTTTTCAAATTCCGACAACGGCACGTTGGACCATTTACTAGATAAGTTGAAATAAAATTAATCATCTATACTGTTTGAGACTCGTAATACCAGTCTAGGAAGCATAAAGGCACTCATTCTGTGAGTGATTTGATATGGTTTTGGACACGGTTTATCAGACCCTATTATTATCATTACCCTCACCAAAAACTCCACAATTATTTACATCATCAACAGCATCGTTATCAATGACATCGACATCATCATATTTTTAAAATCATTATTATCATCATCATCTTCTTCTTCATTACTAGAGTTGTGATCGATTGCATATTCTACTAGGACCCTGGTTACACTTACCCTCACGGCAGTCATCTGTGTCGACAATCTCGCCCTCTTCCAATTCTTCGTCCCTCAATTTTTCGCCCTTCAATTCTTCGTCTTTCAATTTTACATCCCTCATTTCATCGTCTCTCAAATCTTCGTCTTTCAATTCTTCCTCACTTAATTCTTCCTCCCCGTAGCTGATGTCTGATAATTCGGTCGGATCGACATCAACATCCCTCCCGTCACTCTCCGCATAGGACTCGTCGGCGACTCCGTATCTCGCTTGGCAATTCTGGATTAAAGACAAATGGAAACAGGAAAATTTTGACACACTACCTTGACAAAATAAGGCACAATACCTAACAAGTTACCGAGCATTTAAATATTTATCCATAGGATTTCATTTTCCGTGAACTATTCATCGCAATAAGTATTACATCTTTCTCTTAAAATATTGATGTACATTCGCTAATTTTGGGAAATACAAGAAGGAAAAATTATTGTCATACGGGGTGGTTACCGAACCCCTGTAGCACTGTCTCCTATGAATGTAAAAAAAGAAGATACATTTATGTCCTGCTTTCATCATGTACATTCGCCAAAGGGATTCGTTTGCTTACAGCAACGAGAAAGGAAATGATGAAAAATAAAGAAAAATAAACTTACAGAACACGAAGACAGCAAAGAAGAAGAATAAAGAGAAGTAGAAAAAGGGAGGATAATAATAAGAAGAAGAGAAAGAAGAAGAGGAAAAAGAAGAGGAAGAAGTAGAGGAAAGTGAAGACGAGTAAGAAGAAGAAGAAAGATAAGAAGGCAGGAGAGGAAAAGAAGAAGGCGAAGGGGAAGAAGGAGGAGGAGGAGAAGAAGAAGAAGGATTAGGAGAATGGAAGTAAGATGAAGAAGCAACAGGTGGAGGAAAAATAAAATAGAATGAAAAGGGAATAAGCTTGATGTTGAACGTTCCAAACCTTTCTAATAGCGCGGATTCCGTCACCGATGGCCTCGCTTAGATCATCATTGGCATGGCTGTTGTTAGTGGAAGGGTTGTTATTGAGACGGTCATCGAGCTCGTGATCGCTGACGTCGGTCTTCATCGGTGGTGTGATATCGCCTGGTAGGATAGGAGGAAGCTGCAAGGGTGATCGGAGAATGCCTTCATTCTGTGACAAAAAAGCGGCACAAGATATTCTAAGAATGTATAAACCTTCTCGAAAATATTCATCATGATAACCCCTCGAAAATTGTTTTTTACGAAATACACAACAATTTGATCGATTTTGTTTTTGGGAGAATGTATTACGATTAATGAATCATTGTAAAAATGTTATTTGGCATAATTTTCTACGTTACCTTGTCACAGTTTTGATTTGATTTGATTTGAATTTATTTTTCTTCTACATAACAAAATAATATAACATAGATGTAACAAACATATATTGACAATAAATCAGGTATAAATCATTTAGCATAAAATTAATAGCAGAAGATGGATTGCCATAGTAAGCAAAAAAATGCTTGAAAAATATGACAAACCGAAACATATTTTAACCATATAATCATATTATGAGCAGTTTATAGAGACAAATGTGTAATCAATCAAGATAATACAAATTCATTCCAATCAAATGCAGAATGAAACCAAAAATGTGCCGGACAATTCAGTTCTTTTTCCCCTTTTTTATCCAACAAATTGATCATCATCGAACTGGTGAAAAACGGACTGTTAAATTTGGATCGGTTCGAAATACCCCTCCTGTATATTAAAGGTACAACTTCCCTCCATTTTAACAGACAACTAGGTGACGTTGCAAGCGGAATTTGGCCTACCTGGACTACGTCATCCAAAGAATTCCACGAGATC
Source organism: Lytechinus pictus (assembly GCF_037042905.1). NCBI lineage: Eukaryota > Metazoa > Echinodermata > Echinoidea > Temnopleuroida > Toxopneustidae > Lytechinus > Lytechinus pictus. The sequence goes on along the minus strand of NC_087248.1, from coordinate 22,034,773 downwards.
CTCAGGGACTTTGGGGTCGGCGGTTTTCGGACTTTTCCGGAAGAACTGCGTCGGAACTTTCCGCCGTGCCGAGTAGCCACCTTCTGATGGCTATGTCTCCAAGACTTCTTCGGATACTTCGTGTCGACATACGATCGAAAGAGGATCGGATCGTGAGACATGACGTAATCTTTCCATGCCGAAGACTTCCGACAACTCTCGTAAGGTTCCTCGGCATCGCACCGTCCCTTCTCATCAGATGTCGGCGTGCTGGTTCGGAAGTTTTCGGATTGGAAGGCTCCTTCGGCTGGACTAGGAGATCGAGATGCACTTCGGCCAGCTGCCGAAGACTCAACATCACTTTCGTCTTTAGATTCATTGATTTCCTTTAAAAATGTTGTGGCCGTAGGCTTACTTTTCACATCTCTGGCTTTTGAATTCGGTTCCAAATGTTTGGTTTCATTTTTCGTGTTTTTCTCTCGTTTTGAGAACGGGTAAACCGTTGGCGGTGACAGCAACTCTTGATCATCATATCCAGACCAAGAATTCGTTGGTTCGTGTTCTGTGAGTGCTTCATCGCTTCTGTTTGTTTTGATTAGTCATGAGGAAGAAAATAATAGGCATACATAATGAAAAAAATATATCAACAATCCCCCCAAAATATAGGCTTGACAACTTACTTCCAATGGAGCTTTGAAAATTTGTAACGAAATAACCAGAACAAATTCTTTTGATTGCTCAACCTACTTGTCTTAAATTTCTTGCATAAGATTCACCTCTCTCACTCTACCTTACTCTCACGTCAAAATATTTAACGCTAATGATGCAGTATTAAACAGCGGATCTCCGATACAGCTGAGGAAGGATATACAGAAGAAGAAGCTGTAATCACCGTGGAAGTCATTAGCGAGTGACGACTCTAGGACATAGTAAATACATTGAAAATACCCGTAAAATCACAATGAACTGCTGAGCTTTTAGGGATGTTGCAAGAAAATATTTGAGATCAATTGCAAATTTTATATACCGGTATATACAAAATAATGATAGATCAATATTCACAATAGCAAATCAATTTGAACTTCTTGTTTCTAAACGTTGTCCAGTAATTGAATTGCAAGAGTTATGATTGATTTAGAGACGCAGAATTGACTTGCAATTGATCGCAAATTTCTTGCAACACTCCAATAGTCCAAAATTGGTGAACCAAGACAGCAGTTCGTTTTAAGATTCGAAACTGAAGAAAATTGCAAATATATCGTTTGTCCAGAGCAACAGACGAAACTGCTGTTTTGATTCACCCAATTTCGACAAAGACTACTTTGTTATGAAAGCTTTTGACAACAGATTATACACGTTCCACAGAGCTTCTGCGTAGTGGTTGCGTATAATTCATTAATTCAAAATAAAGTGGAACGCCACTCGTGTCACTGACAGTCTCGCCTGCATTACACCATTTAATATATAAGTTTGCAGCATTGAAATATTATTAACCCCTAGGCCTACCCCCTTCTTTCTCTCTCTCTCTCTCTTTATTCAATTTTCATAGAATAGGTACATGCGTTTAATGTTAGATCCATTTTCTTGTTATGATGCTATCAATATTGACGACGCCGTCCGCCAAAGCTGCGCCCATACTCGCTCTGATATGCATGCGAGACAACAATCATCCAAATAACTCACAAATGTTAATGTTTTAAAACATTTGTTGCTGTCGATTAGGCTACCGCAAAATGCTAAATTGCAATGACTTCAAAATTTAATGATCACTAGATCTAACCTTGAATTTGTGACCTAAATTTCATGCAAATTCATCTTTCAGTGACATGCGTTGACATGCATTTTTGGAAGAAAAAAAACCTTAGGCCTAGACTAGCCTAATCTTGTAGATTTTGAAGTTGACGAAGACGTCATGTCCGGACAAACAACCCTTCCAGACATTAGGCCTATACAAAAACTAGGCAAAAGTGAAATTTTCGTGACATGCAGTCATATCCTACCTTATTCGTTTGTGTCTACTTTTCCTCTCAATCACAGACTCGTCGTCGCCGTCTGATCCTCGCCTTCGGCTTCGCTCTCCTGTGCACTTCAACGTTTCCAGAACCCCAGCAAGATGATCATCAGCCGTGGTCTTCCGGAATCGCTTTCGGAGGTTCCGATGATGGTGGACTAGCCATTCGCAATGGTTGTGCCACCTGTCGGGTATCGGCGCCCACCTGCGGGAGTCATCCACCCGTTCGGACAGGCGGGAGAGGGGTGAGATGGGCTCTCTGTTTTCTTTATCGGCGCCATCTTCTGGCATCTTGGATTCGCCTCTGGGCCTAGTACGTGACGACCAAGACAAGTTATCACATGGATATCGCGACATCCTATCCTCTTGATATTGACGAAAATAAACCACTTTTTAAATCTATTTTATTGTGTCCATTATCGTCATTAGATTTGTTTTATCTTACCGTTTTTAAATTTCAATAACGTCACGCAAAGATGATATTTTTATGCTAGCTGTGCGCGTGCGCAAGTTGCTGAGACATCGCGTTACCAAGACAGCGTTACCAAGCAGAGAGTTGCATACCGCGCGAAACAGCATTTCTGGCGCGGCGGCGTCACATGTTTGCATTGTGACGTAGGGTATGAAAAATCTCTAGCAACCTTGCGTAACAACTTTGCAATATTAGCTGTTTGTTTTTCATATATAACGTGGCGCAAACAAAGCATTATTTCCTCTCGTCATCTATTTGCTGAAAAGGGAATAGCTGGTAAGCTCTGTTACTCTATTCATTTTTCCTTCTAAAAGTCCAAGAAGGCATAATTATTTATTTTATTGGTCCGTATCTTGCTTGATATCGGAAACCCTTTCAGAAGACTAAAATATATCAATAGAACATTGGCGGATCCAGGGGGGCCCGGGCCCCCCTATTGGCGGAGCAAAAATAGAAACGAAAAAGGGGAAAGAAAGAAAAAAAAAGAAAAAGAAGGGGAGAGAGGAGAAAAAGAAGGGGAAACATAAGAGGAAGAAGACGAGTGAATAAAATAAGATGAGGGGAAGACTTAGAAAATAATTAAGAAAATCATTCATGTCATTAAAAATAAAATGTTCGCTCGCGCTTTGCGCTCGCATTGCCTTTTAGCTCATTTACATATCTTGTTCATTATAGAGTTTAAATATCAAGTTTGGAAGTCACTATACAAAACATATTTCATCTCGGAAATCGAACTTTCATTATTTTGTGTGATTTACAAATTGATTTTTTTTTTAAGTGCTCTGTACAAATGTCAGTTTTATGGTCTGAATATTAACATTTTCTGCTCGCGCTGCGCGCTCGCAAATCTTGATTTATCAGGTAGGATGGGGGGTCGGGTGTCCGGACACTTTATATTTTTGAAGCCTTCATTTTTGTCTTTGGATTACACTAAAAATATGAATTCAATAGTTGTAATCATCTTCCAGTTTGTTCTCCATAATATTTCCTTACATTTTGTACGAAAAATTGATGAAACTTCGCTTGTAAATTTTTCCAAATGACTTTCTAAAATTGATCGTCCGGACACACAACCTGTCCGGACACACAACAACTGGGTATACCTATTATTTTCGTGTGTTTCATAAAGTTTACAAAATATCCCTTTTCAGGTCTGATTGATAAAACGTATCAGCTAGCGCTGCACGCTCGCATTTTGGTTGGCGAGTTATGTATGTCTCAATATTGATTATACAACAAACTACTTTTAATCCCCTTTTCATGACAGTATAAAAAAAATTAGGCTCGCATTAATGGTTAATAACATATTAGCTGATGCATCCTAGTTATAATTACAAAAGTGATTGAAATGTCCAGTTTTCAGGCCATCATATCATCAGATTTCGCGCCCTCATTAGGCATTAATGAATAAGATATTAATTGAATAATTGAATTGTCCCTTTTGTTTCATCTCGAGCTTAGCAAGAGGAATAGGAAGACCGTCTTCATTTTCATATGATGAAATGTCTATCATTTCCAGTTTCAGATCACAATATCAAAAATCTTCTGCTCGCGTTTTGTGCTCTCATTATTAATGTAGAAAGATCCCCTATTACTCATTCTTTTCATGATTTACAAAACATGAATAGAGTGTCCCGTTTTTAGGTCTAAATCTCAATTTTTTTTCCGCTCGCGCTTCGCACTCGCATTAATTGTTCAGTTATATACCTATTCTTTTAAAATACAAAAATTGCTTAGAATTTCCATTCTTCGGGTAAAAATGTCAACAAATTTCAGCTCGCCTTTCGCGCTCGCATTATTTGATTTTTAAAATACGTAACGACTTCATGGCTAACTGCATGCAGTCTTTAACAGGTACCTTTTCCATCAGTTCACTTCTGCTCGCGCTTCGTGTTCGTAGTAATTATTTAGTTGCATACACATCTTTTTCAGGATAACAAACATTGCCCAGAATGTTCAAATTTTAGGAAAAAATACACAAGATTTCCAAAAAAAATTAGCTCGCGCTTCGCGCTCATAAATAAGGATCATGATATTATGTATTTATGTTGATTAATAAGAATAAATCTAAAAAAGTGACTATTAGGACTACCCCTTCAAAGAAACCAAAAATCGAGCGGCCGATCGGGGAAAATATGGCTGAAAAAAATCCGCCCCCCCCCCTATTGGCGAAGGCTGGATCCGCCCCTGGTACTTGCCATACCGGGTTGCAATATTAATGAATGATTAGCATTGTACGTGTGAGCAAAACAAAACATGGTTTTTGGTCGAAGGTGTTGGTTGACTCTTAGAACTTCTTATGCATTAAGGCTTCTTTCGATTAGGAGGAAATTGAAAGTGCGATGAATTCAAGTATCATGGATCAGAGTTTAACTTTGTATTCATTGTGCTATAAGCTCTTATTAAAGGGATGGTCCGGGCTGAAAGTATTTATAGCTTAATAAATAGAGTATAATTCACTGAGCAAAATGCCGAAAATTTCATCAAAATCGGATAACAAATAACAAAGTTATTGAATTTTAAAGTTTAGCAATATTTTGTGAAAACAGTCGTCATGAATATTCATTAGGTGGGCTGATGATGTCACATCCCCACTTGTTCTTTTGTATTTTATTATATGAAATTGGGTTTATTCAAAGCTTCACCTCCAAGATCTAGAAAAATTGGATTGACAACTGATTTAGTGCATTAGATATTTTTTGCTGCAACTTATTTCATTACAAGGGAGACATATTATTCACACAAGTATGAAATAATGAAAAAATTATGATTTTATGTAATAACATATGCACGTCGTCATGAGTGTTTAAGAGGTAATCTGATGAGGTCATGTCACTTTCTTTTTTCTTAATTTATTGCATGAAATCTTAAATATTTCGTAGTTTTATACATGTTGGTATGGTATGTCTCCCTTAAAAGTTGCAGTAATGAATTTCTAATGCATTAAGCAAACCATTGTCAAACCATTTTTTTGCTCTTGAAGGGAAAATTAATAAACATTATTTCATATAATGCAAAAGAACGAGCGGGGATATGGCATCATCAATTTTTTCTTTCAATATTAATGAAGACATTCATAGAACTGTTCCAACGAAATCTCTAAAATGTAACTTCGTTATTCCTTGTCCGATTTCGATCAAATTTTAGTGCTTTGTCTGATTTGTCCTTATCTGTTCAAATTATTTTCAGCCTGGTGTATCCCTCTGATATAAAAAAAAAAACCTTACTTAATCGGCAGAACTTAATCCCCCTTTAGACCTTTAAACTACTTTGTAACTTTGATGCTGTCTAAATTGTGATTTACATTGCATGTAAGCACAGACGCTTATGATTCAAATTTACTTGAATGTTAAAGATAAGATTCTCGGGAAAACCACAAACATAATTTTTGTCATAAAAATACGTCATATGCATACTAGAACTGTTATTCCTTATTCTAAATTGCCAATAAAATTATCCACATGCTGAATACTTTGAATATGTAGACCTGAAAACGGAACATTTTAAGCACATCCGTAACTCACTAAATAAATGTGAGTGGGAACTGAAATGTCTGAAGATTAAGACAGGCAAATTGCACTTTTTAAGCATCTCACTAAAATGAAAGCATGAAACGTGAACTAAAATATTGTTTGTAAATTGACCTAAAAACCAGAGATATTTTAATTCGTTCATCTTGAACATGATGTGTATGTCAGTAAATAATTCGAGCGGTTCTATTTTCCAATTCTTAACTTCTAATTTTTTTTGAAATTTTCAATTCCTCATACTTTTTTCTCCTTTCTTTTCTTTTCTTTTCCTTTCTTAAGGCACCAACACTGATGGGGGGGGGGTGCTTTGCAGCTCCTACAAAATGCTCACGGAACGCTTAAAAAACAGGTAAAGTTGATGATGATATAATTTAAAATGGAAGCTGTAAATGTAGTAAAAAGTATAAAACTATCATAGGACATTAGACCTGAAACAGGTTAGTATTGGCACCCCACTGTACTAGTGGTCAAAGGTCTACTTATACAAAGATAAGATAAAGCTTTCTGAACTATCGAGCAATAATGATGGAGAATTAAAAAGGCCCAACTGAAGATTTTCATGTTCTCGAGCTGTCGCTTATGTTAATGGTTTTAATGTTCAATTTCAATACAGGTCTGAATACATGAATTTTCCTAAAATTTGAGCTCGCGCTTGGAATTTTACCTCCATAAAATGTTCCTGACTGACGGGCCTGTGTTCTGGGCCCCGTTGTACAAAGAGTTACGAATGATCCGATCAATTGTAACTCTATGGAAATCCATCAGTGTCATAATTTTTTCTACAGGAAATTTGCAAAATGTCCTTTGTAATCAAAGGAGAACACCCCAAATTGTCAAGAAGTCAATGAATTTATGGATATGCGTTTCATATCTAGAATTTTTTTAACAAACATGCATTTCATTTGTTGACTTTGCTGGCTTTCCATAGTTGCGATTGATCGGATCAATCGTAACTCTTTGTACAACGGGGCCTTGGTCTATCAGCCCCTTCCTCTATACAGCGTGTCCCTCAAAAATGTTAATGGCACTTTAAATGAGTATAATGTAAGAATTACTTAATCACGTATATCATTTTATAATCTTGGACTAGCATTTATTTCATACAACTGGCTCATCAGAAAACGTCTCAATTCAAGTTTCGGTAATCCGTAGAATAAAGTACAGTGCATCGTCCACATCTTCATTCATTCTTATTTTATTTCCTCTTTGTTTTTTTTAGATTTTGGCCCACAATTTCCGGGCCAAGAGTTTAATTAAAAAAACTTAAGGTTTAAGAAACTTATACTAAAAGACATATAAAATAACATTTTTTAAATCCATGATCTCACCTTTAAAACTTCTGTAATCATGCCTAATCTGCAGTTTGTAGGGGCGAAATTTTGGTCTTTATGTGTAATTCGGTTGAAAGTTGATTAAGATGCTTGTGGAACATTGAACTATTACTCTTCTACCGATCTACCATTGTTAAGGTTTTTGCTTGTAGTCTTTTTCCTGTATTTGAGCCCCGGATTTGAGCATAATATTATAATAAGTATTGCCATCTTGCATGGTGCTCGTTAATTGAATTCTGCCTCGAACTCATCTTTATAACCTATTCAGATTTTTATTTTTTTGTGGCATATGTTAGAATCACAAAGGCCCTTTGCTCGGGTGTGAACGTCCGTCCTACATTATCAATAATGGTTGAGAATTGCAGTTTTCTTTTGAACCAAGATGCAATTAAAATGTTGGTATATGTTATGAGATGTGTCCTGGTCAAGATATGATAACCTACACTGCTCAGAATTTGAGACCTCTGTTTCAACAATGGACCTATATGAAGAGATGGACATTCATCGCTTAGATAATGAATTCACTAAAAGGTGACTATTATTGTCATCTGAATAACATTCTCTTCATACCTGTCTACCTTGGTCCTATGATCGCTACCATGAGAAGGGCCTGTACCCCCCCCCCTGTAGCAGTCCGTGATTGGAACTTTATATTTCACAGATTGTATGCGCAGTTGATAACAAATCACCGTCATGGAAGATCGATGTGCAGTTCTGATTTACCTTTGGTTTATAGTTCTACATGTATGTGTTTTATTTGAGAAAATGTCTGCATATTTTAATATAGAGCCAAATGTGTCATTGATTGATAACCATTTAGAATTCCATTTTCTAAAGTTTCTCCATAATATTCCAGATATATATACGTGGCACACTAACGTGTATATATCGTGTATTTCTCAATGTTATTGAGGTTCTTACGTGCTTCTGGAAGTGTCTGGATTGAATAATACTTTTATATCACAGAAATCGTCTGCTTCTCAAGTTTGCCGCTCCACATATGAAGCCTGTTGACTGAAAGGCACATGCTAAAAAAGGGTAATAATAATAATAATAATAATAATAGCCAATTTTTATAGAGCGCTTTTCCCAGAATGGCTCAAAGCGCGTTACAGCATACCATTACCCCGGTCATTGGATTCATTTCAATCCCGCACGAAAAGTGCACAATTTCAGCCAACAAAACTAAGACTGGGAAACTGATCCGTCTTGGTAGTCATGGTAATTTCTACTGTCACAACATTCTGTATGTTCTTATGAAGATGTACGTAACCGGGTGACGGTGACTATCACTGGATCAAAGAAAAAATAATAATCGCGTTAATCGGAGGTTAATCGTCCATCTCTTCATAGGTCTATGGACCTTTTCGCACGTGAATCATGAATCATCATTGTCTTGATGATTACAATTCGTCTTTAGAATCATCGGACCTTTCACAGGCTCTCTCGAAAACTGTGATTTGAATTCGAATTCCCGAGCGAAGGCGGCATGTGCCCTTGGTGACTTGTCAATCAATTATTATCTACGGAAGTGCTTGAAGGATACGTAAGCTCCCCCCCCCCCAAAAAAAAAAATGTTTTGGCGGTGGAAGAATTCTGGCGCAGTGATAAACTGGTTCAAAACTAGACAAAAAAGATGCAATTCTTCATTCATCACATTCGATGTCGTAAACTTCTACCCATCCATCACAAAATAACTGATGGTTAAAGCACTCCAGTTTGCAGAGAAGTTCACAAAAATAACACCAACAGAAAAAGACATCATCATCAAAGCGAAAAACACCTTGCTGTTCCACAACAACACACCATGGAAAAAGACAAACTCATCAGATTTGTTCGACGTCACCATGGGCTCATATGACGGAGCATAAACATGCGAGATGGTGGGAACGTACATCCTCGCCGAAATCAACAGCATCATACCCAAAGAAAACATCGGCCTCTACAGAGACGACGGATTAGCCGTGATCAGCAAACCACTAGCCATAGCTGAACGCATCAAAAAACGGCTCTGCGACAAATTTCAACAACTAGGCCTCCAAATAACAGCCACAGCTAATTCAACAGTCACCGACTTCCTCGATGTCACTTTCGACTTGACCAAGATGGAATACAAGCCATACGCCAAACCAGGAAACATCCCTACGTACGTTCATGTTGAATCCAATCACCCACCCAGCATCACCAAAAGAATACCCAAATCCATAGAAACCCGACTATCCAATATCTCAAGCAGCGAGGAAATATTCAACAATGCCAAACCGGAATACGAAAAAGCCCTGAACGAAGCCGGCCACAATGCTACCCTCACCTACAACCCCAAGAACAACACGGATACAAGGCCAAGCCAACAGAAAAGGAAAAGGACGATAACCTGGTTCAACCCGCCATATAGCCAAAATGTCAACACAAACATCGGGAAAAGATTTCTGGCCCTGGTGGACCAACACTTCCCCAAGTAACATGAACTCCATAAAATCTGCAACAGAAACACCCTAAAGATAAGCTACAGCTGCATGGATAACATGGGCAAATCCATAAAGGCACAGAACAACAAAGTATCGACAACAGAAAAAAGCCGAGAAACCGAAAAGTGCAACTGCCGGAAAACAGAAGACTGCCCTCTACCAAGAAAATGCACAACAAAAAACGTGATCTACGAAGCCAAAGTTACCACCCCCCACGACGAAAAATCCTACATCGGATTGACCGCCACCACATTCAAAACCAGACATGCATCCCACAAAGCGTCATTTAAAGAGAAGAGGCACAGCACCGAGCTCAGTAAGCATATCTGGAAACTGAAAGATGAGGGCACACCCCACATGATAACCTGGAGAATCGTACGCCATGCACAACCCTACTCTCCACTCACAAAACGCTGCAACCTCTGCCTATGGGAGAAATACTTCATCATCACCGCAAACAGAAACAACAATTTGAACTCTCGAACTGAACTCATATCTACCTGTAGACATAAGAAAAAGTTCCTCCTTGCTGGATATGGATAGCCCCACCAGCCCCCCCCCCTCACATGTAAACATGTAGTAATGACCCCTAAGCCCGGGGGGGGGGGCACTCGACCAAAAAAGTGATAGGGGTGTGCCGCGGGCGAGGCAAAATACGGGGGCCTTGGAGCGGGCTTATTGTAAAAAGGAGGGTCCTCGGAACGGGCTTCGGAACTACAATTGTTTGTGAAACGGGGGTCCTCGGAACGGATCTCCGTAACTTTGTGAGTGCGTATGCATCCCTATGGAACGGGCAATCGTGCATGACGCAGCTAGCGCGGCCTCCGCCGGGTGCGCTCGCGCTTAGGCGATGGTCGAAAAGCGCTCTACGGCCGCTTTTCACCAAAATTGTAGCAGATCAATGCGACCGGAACGGCGTAACGAAAAATATGCGAAGCTTTGGAGCAGATTTCTTTCTTCTTTTTTCTCGATAAGAAGGAAATGCTATGCCTTGGAGCGGCTTTCTTTGTTCTTTTTCTCAATAAGACAAAAATGCTATGCCTTTATGGAACGGAAATTTGAGTGTAAAAATGGGGGTCCCCTCCGCGGCACATACCCACTATGCATTATATACTGAGTGCCCCCCCCCCCCCCGGGCCCCTAACTACCCCTGATGTAATAAACAATACACATGTACCCCTTCAGTAACCCCTTTCATCTCTGTCAACCCAATGTTATACCCTAATGCACATGCTCTGTATACTTTATTCTGTCCCAAAATTGTGTTATTCATACTAATCAATCGCTGATGAGCCTTAGGGTGAAACAGTCTGTACGACTAGCTTAGTTAAGCAATCCAACCAATAAATTATTTATATATATATATATATATGTCATTGTTCAAAACCCACCTTCACCCGACAAAGGAAATTATAATTGGTATAGTGTCGAAAATTTGTCTATCTGACGGTCAATCGGATCGGGGTCGCCCTAGCCACTAACCCGTCTCTGTGGTCTAGTGGTTAAGGCACCGGCGTTCAAAGCTGGGGGCCCGAGTTCGATTCCCGGCAGAGACATTTTTTCGGCATCACCAATTTTTCCAAAGGGTAGATAGCTCTGGGGAACCTTGATTTAAGCTACGCCTACCATTGTTCTCTTCATCCATTTCTTTACAATATATATATATATATCCGAACTGGTCATGTTCAGTCAAGGCCGTTGACTGAACATGACCAGTTCGTAAAGTGAGCACTAAAAAGCGAGAATTTTTTTTAACTTATTTTGAATTGGTAAGAGAAAGAAGTTTGGCAAGATATGATTCTAGAAGCGGTCACCTCTCTGACCTGTTATATTGAATTATCTCAAATTCAGGTGGAATTTCAATGCCCATTCCCTTATACTGTTGTGTGTTCTAGTTTCACTACGTTATTTCCCATGACTTGCATCATATACTTTCCCTTATACGTTGATAATTCCAGTGTCACGAGATATCGACATGTCTTTTTTCAATTTTGTGTGACAAAGAGCACGCAAATATTATTTCTAACTATCACAACTATTTTGTACAAATTGGATTTTCATTACAAAATGTAATAAAAGGTCAAGATATACATGTATATAAAAACAGTGAGGTTTAGCGAATCAATACCCCTGAAAACCAGTAAAACAGTAAATTGCATTTCAATAGTGGAGAAACATGGCAAAGCTATGCAGTATAGGTTCATTAAGAATTGCCTGGTTTGATAGAAATAGTTATATCAATGTATAATTTATAATGTATCAGTGATGACACACGTTCAACCATTCATTTTTGTATTCAACATGATCATAAAAATCAATTTGTGTACTTTCTTTATCCCCGAAGATTTGACCTGAAATAGGGATTGACTCTCAACAACTATGAAAGATTATTGTGATAGGGCTAGTGATATATTATAACTTAGTTTTAGATGGACCCCATTATATTAAAAAAGGAAATATATTTGAGTTTCCATTATGGAATTCAAAATCCCCAGTATATTTTTCTCGGGAAAGATATGTATACATATTGGCCTACTTGTATTTCCAATGCTTTGACCCGTAGACATGTTTACTAATTGAATGAAATCAATGAATGCCTCTTTCCTATGAAAGTAAGAAGGTATTCAGTTACTTGTTGCTATGTCTTGAATGCCTCTGATCTCGGCTTTTAAATCAAGAAAGTTTTCCAAGGGCGGCGCGGGGAAATTTTGATATAGCTGGAGGGGTGGGTCGGACGAGACGACCCTCTGTCATAATATGTCAGTGTCAAAGTGATTTCATATTTCTTTTCAATCGAATTATAGGATAAACAGTTGCACGGACATCTTCATTTTATACTCTACCACCCTCTTTCTTCTCTTCTCTCACCCATCCCCCCCCCCCCCCATTTTTTCACGACTTGAAAAATCATGGGGGATCGCTTCTGTGGTGCTGTCCTTGAAGTATGTCAATTTGAATATGTTAGAGAACCTATAACAGGTCTATTTCGTGTTTTATATGATTTTCACAAAATGTCATATCCAATATTGTCTTGTATGTGAAGGTTTCTTTTGATAGTGTTTGAATTAAAAACAATAACAAAGAAATTATGCTAAAGGATTAGACAAATATCTTATGTGTTAGGAAATATAATCATGTCACAAATAAAGAAAAAATTTTGGTCAAAATTAACGAAAACATTGCTTAGAATATATACAGAAAATTTGGTTGAGTGACCATTTTAGGTCGGACACCAATATTCACAACATATATTGATTATTATAACTAATCTTTTGAACATTGTGTGATCTAGATAGTTGATAGGTGAATTCAGACCTTTTGTTAATTAACGACCGGATAGTCTTTTGAACATGCATGTTAGCTCATATAAAAACGAGAAACTAGTCATCCATATTCCTTCACATTCAAGTCGCCTTTTTCATCCTATATTTCACAAAACAAAGAGTAAGACATAGAGTATCAAAATAAAGAAACGTTAAGCCTTCAATTTTTGTGTTAAATAAATTTATTTAACTGATTTGAAACTATGTAGGATATTTTGTCACATTCTGTCACTAATAAATTGAGGTGTTCCGGAGAGCTAGAGAATATAAAAGTTTATATATATAGATATATATATTCGAGTGTATGGAGAGGGCCGTAGCAAGGTCAATACCTGTCTTCATCAAGCTTTCGGGAACATGCCCTTCATCAGGATCTAAACCAATATATAAAATACAAAATATAGGCCTACTAATAACAATGGTAAATACAATATAATGCAATACATAACGGAGATTAGTAATTATAGTCCATAAATAATAACAAATTATACATGCAAGGTAATGGTAAGTCAATATGTAACGAAGTATAGAATATATAGTTACCGTAGGGTCCGTCAGTATAGTGTATGTTGTTTACAGTTTACAGTTATCAATTGAAAATGCTGATTATTGTTATGCAAGGGATTTTCACAAGCTACAGATAAATTTTATAGAAATTGAAGTAATATAATCAGCATAATTCAATCTGCACTTACTGTCAAAGAGAGAAAAAGAGGAAATTCTTTGGCAATTATCTGACACCATTGTATTTACCTCCAATCGGCGTCTTTTAGATGTATTGACATTAACTGAACTACCATTTTAGTTGATTCCTAAATGCCGTTTTGATATTATTGTAATTGAAGCTTGTTCAATGCGGACAATTTGCAAAATAGTAATGTAGCAATTTTTACTCAGACTTAAACATGTAACTTACGTAAGCGTTTTAATACTGTTTTATAAGACTTAGTCATCTGCAAATATACGTCCTGGAGATTATGAGGGGACTTTAATACCGGTAAATGCATGTTTATACATGGGCTTGTTGACTAAACGGTTGATTTATGTACATTTGTAATTTCATCGAAAAGATTGTGAGATGTTTTGTAGCAGAACCAAGAAATATACGTGCAGACTGGATCCCAAGAATAGTTCATCTAAAAACATGGTTCCGGTTTCTAGCTACCTATAAGAGAAACTTCATCTTGAATATATTTGTTTGATAAAGTTTAATTTTTAGTCTTCAGTAGAATGTTACGAAGATGTAATATAATACGTCTATAGATATCACATTTGAGACTATATTCATTGAATGTCTAGAGGTAAACAGTGATATAAATGAATATCGACTGACATTCCATACCTAGTGCATTTTCATGCTATTGAAAAGGCACTTAAATGCAAAATATTCTACTCCCTGAATTATATTCACATAAATTACGCATTTTGATCAGTAGGAAATTACTGTTTTGAAATCCTGAATATAACGAAGGAGCTGTTATTTCCCACCTAATGTTCGTTGGTAGTGATTTGACACTTCAAAGGCACTTAAAGTTGTATTGATTTTGTTATAAACATTTTTATATACATAAAATTACTGTTTTGTAAGAATGTTTGCAGAGAAATAAAAAAAATATAAGCATATATATTATAATTTAGTCCGCTTTTACTTTTGACATCGTATGTATGACATTTATGATAACTCTATAGCAAGTCCTTCCTATTAATATCAGGAAAACTGATAAAACAGCGAGGCAAGCAATGAAGAAAATTGATACATCTACAAGGTTTCGTTCAATAAAATTTAGGTTAACAATAGGTACTTGATACTGCGCTCCACCATGTTTGATGATATGATCCACCCAGAAGGCTGCCTTCTGAGAAGGAAGCATTGGTCGATCAAGAAACATGCCTGATAATCTGTCCATGTTCCTCTGAAAGGTTTCATTGGTGATGACGTCATGAAGTGCATCATGTATTTTATTTTCTGTTAGTGTGAGTTTATCGATGGTGATGCCGATTCGATGAGCACTAACCTTAGCACCTGTGTCGTACTGATCACCATGGATAGGTATAACAACAATTGGTACACCGTGGTAAAGTGCTTCATAAAAACCATTATTTCCTCCTTGGTATAAAAAAGCACGGGTCTTTTCATGACCCAAGAGGTCATTTTGCGGTAACCATGGCAACGTCTTCACGTTGGGAGGAAGGTTAAAACCAGTCGGGGTGCCTTGTAATTGGAAAATTACCTTTTGGGGAAGACGTGCGAAAGCATTGATGAAATCTTTGATGACTTGAATAGGAACTGAAGTGAAATAGGTGCCCATGGTGCACACGATGACACCGTTCTCTCCAGAGCTTTGCATGAAATTTTCAAGTTCTTCCGGAAGTGCATTTGATGGTCTTGTTGTTAGACCCCCTACAGGAATAACATTAGGAGGTATGGCGCATGGAAATTCCACCGCAAAATCACTATTTACCAAAAACAATTCACTCTGAGCAAAAAGCTGCTCGATGGAAGTATCTGATATGATGTTATGTTTTACTTTAATTTCATCGTATGGTCGGCGAAAGTACATTCCAAAAAGTATGATGAATAATTGTGCAATCGAGTTCTGGACACGTTCCTTAAAGTTCAGTTTATTAGAAAGACCACTAAATATTTGTGGAACGTAGGCTGGGGAATTATCAGATCCAACTAACGCGGTTACCATACATGGTGAAGATACAGCTGACAAAGCTATATGAGGTATATTAAACCGTTTAGCAATAATTAGAGGGCACAGCCAACTGATGTCTGAGATTATTACACTGTAATTAGCACTTTGAAAATGATCCATGATATTAAGATCAGAGAGTAAGGCGTCGCAATCATTAGCTCTACCGTCTCTCATCACCTCGGCTAGGGTCCAGATCTGGGCAGAAGCAGGCATGAAAGCACGTTCATTAAAAGCATTGAATTGTTCATGAACTTTCTGCACCGGGATAGGATGACGAAATATTACAAATTCAAATAGTTGCGAGAATTTGGGATCAGTGGCCCTGTGGGCGTAGGCATTGCTGATAAGAAACGTTACATTATGACCCTGCTCAACAAGACGTTCTCCAACAGAGGCTGCACATAAAAAATGGCTTCCCTCACCGAGGATGGCATTCATTAATATCTTATGTCCAAAACCAATCTGGATAAATGACATAGTAAAGAATACAGAAATCCATTTAGATGACACACTCTCCATCATCTTGACACAATTCACAACCTATCTGGAATAGTTGGATGAAGAGCTCAGACGTACTGGTCTATTTGCCTGACGCATGACGTATCATCCCAATACTGTAGTATGAAATAAGATTGTTCGGCTACCAACGTGGAAACGGCCGCAACTGGTGCGTTGCAACTTGAATATCTATTGTATACGGAAAATGTTTATGGTTTGCAGCTCTTTCAGGCCCAGGTGGGTGTTTCATAAAGCTGTTCGTAAGATACGAATGACTTTACGCACGACTGGTGATCCTTTCTTGGGCTATGTGATATCTCTATGCAATGGATTTATGACCTAAGAACATGTTCCACTCATGCGTAAAGTCATGCGTAACTTTACGAACAGCTTTAAGAAACAGCCACCAGGGGTGTTCTCGGAGACGAAATTGTATTCTTCTCCATGGACTGGTTTTCAGTTTTCACGGATCTATGCTCCTTTTGTCAAAAGGTAGAAACCCACCGTCCCTTATTTATATGATTGTACGTGTAGCCAGGATACTCGTTCGATGTGAAAGGTTTATATTACTTTAACCCTGTTCAAATCCCCGGAGGCGCCACTTCCATTGATGAGAGGATACCATGCGCGACCATGGGGTCTCGAAAAGCACCCTAAACACGTATTTTCCATATTCTGAAAATGCACCCCTTAACAAGTATTGGCGTGTGAAACCCTACCCTTAACAAGTATTGGAAACAAACCGATACCCTTGGTAAGTATTCCCTGAATTGAACCCCTAAACAAGTACAGCGATATTCTTATGTCACGGACGTTGGTTTTACCTTTACCTACATCATTGGTCTTAGTACGGCCCCACCTCCCACCCCTCATGCAAATCGGGACTCTAAACACGTAGTGTTGGACTAGTGTTGGGGCATAAAGTACATATTTTATATTTTAGTCTTTACCCTCGCAAATATGACCCTAAACACGTAGCTTTCCTAGCGAAATAGATATCCTTTTTTCATTATTTTAGTGTTTTTGACACCCTTATTACGTTACGTACGTAACGTGCCCTATGTTGAAAAAGACATCCTTTTTACGTGTTTTTTTTGGTCGCGCATGGTATCCACTCGTCAATGTAAGTGCCCCCCCCCCCCGGGTTCAAATCAAGAACTGGACTGTTTACCTTACCCTGTTCAAATAAAGCCCCCATCGCACTTGTTCCGAATCAAGCAGAATCAGCCGGAATTAAATGACTATTGTTCGACCACAAACTGGTAAAGTTTTAGAAAAAAAAATACATAGAATGCATTCAGAATGCAGTAAGAATGTACTTTGAACACCATTCGATATTCTTTCCACTTCGAACGCACCTAAACAATTTCGAACATGACCTAATCGTTTTGAGCGCCCACAAGAACTGGCCCGAATATTCCGAATGCAAACATAAAACAGTCAGAATTTTTTGAATGCCCCTCGAATATCCAAATACGCAGCACAGATTTTAAACCTGACTCCGATTGAGGCTCATTTCGACTCTAGTGTGACAAGTGTACAAGTCGCCTGGTAAATTTACCTTATTAATTAGATTAGATAAGATTTATTGATTTATTTCATGTCTTTTCTTTCCATTTTTCAAATACAAGTCATAAATACATAAATACAAATACATAAATACAATTACAAAAATGAACAAAAGTAACGACCTTACATTTGCTAAAATTGGGTAATGTAAATTATACGAACAAAATACGATACTTATATCATCATTTCATAAAACTTAACATTCTTAAAAGCATGAGTATTCTTGTGTATATTAAAAAAAGAAAGGGGTGAAATGAAAAGAGAGACCGGCTGAGAAGCTTGGCTTGTTGGACGCTGATCTCTCGAATACGTAAATAATGTAAATAACGTAATATAAAGTGAACTTGGTAAATGATCTTTCGAATCAAAGGAACGTAAATAGTAGGAAAATCGCTGAAAGTGTGGAAGATAAATGCATGGTCATGAATGAAAAAAAAAAAAACAGAACAATGGACGGGGGACAAGGAGAAAGAATAAGACACAAATAACGATAAGAAAAAGACAAATAAGGAAGAGGGAGTGGGGGAATGGGGTAGGTGGGATCTGTATGATTATCAAGTAATCGAAGAGGTTTGTTGTGAGTAGGGGGCAAGTAGTGATTTTTTAACTTTAAATTTAAATGTACCTAAACTTAAGCTCTCTCTCGTATTCAGGGGAAGGGAATTCCACAGTTTGGGGGCAGTAAATATAAAGGTGTTTTGTGTAAATGCTGTACGAGTCCTTGGCAGGTGAAACAAATTGATTTGTCTAGTTGGGTAATGGTGAATTTCATTATTGACTCGAAATATGTTGTTAAAAATGGAGGGTAACCCTTGGTTGTTATACTGATACATGAGAATCGCAAGATTCAATCGATAAATATCGTAAATTTTTAGGATATTGTTTGAGTAAAAAAGACCGTCTGTATGGTGTCTAAAATCAACCTGACTTATGATCCGCATAGCTTTTTTTTGTAAGAGTAATACTTTATTTAACATATATGTTGCACTGTTTCCCCAGGCGAGTATTCCGTAATTCAAGTGGGGTAAAACTAGTGTTGAATACAAAGATTTAAGAATGTTAGGGGGGAATACCCATTTGAGCTTGTTTATTACACCAACATTTATAGATATCACCTTACATATGTTATTAATGTGATATTTCCATGAAAGTTTGTCATCAATGAATGAACCTAAAATTTTTGTTGTAGTTACCTGTTTTATTTGTATGTTATCTATTAGAATTGGATGAGGTAGTTCATTAAATGTGTTGCTAAATAACATAAAATTAGTTTTCTCTAGATTAAGGGATAATTTGTTGGCCTTAACCCATGTTGACACTAAGTTTAATTCGGAGTTGACCATCTGATAAAGAGTTTCTATGTTTGTGTGTGAAAGAAAAAGATTGGTGTCATCTGCATACATAATAAATGAAAATAAGTCCGAGGATCTGTTAAAGTCGTTGATATAAAGTATGAAAAGCAGCGGGCCAAGTATGGAACCCTGAGGGACACCGCAATTAATATTTCTCAATTGTGACATATGATTTTCAATGCTAACATATTGTTGGCGTTCGTGTAAATAATTACGGAACCAGTCTAAGACAATGCCTCTGATACCATAATGTGACAGTTTATGTAAAAGAATTTGGTGGTCTTTTGTGTCGTACGCTTTAGAAAAATCTAAAAACATTCCTATCGTATGGGAGCCTTTGTCAAAAGAGTTTGCTACTTTGTTGATTAGGGAAAAGATAGCATGAGATGTACTATGATGTTTTCTAAAACCAAACTGACAGCAAGTTAGAATTTCGTTATTATTCAAAAAGTCAATAGTACGTGAAAAGACTATCTTTTCTAATATTTTTGAAAAAATTGATAATAATGATATGGGTCTGTAGTTTGATATTAAAAGAGGATCACCTTTTTTAAAAATCGGTATTATCTTGGCTAATTTCATTTTAGTTGGAAAAACACCAGTTTTGAAAAAACACCAGTTCTCAAAGAAAAATTACATATATAAGTAAAAGGTTCAATAATACAAGAAATAATCTTTTTCGTTATTTCATTATCAAATCCGTCATGTCCACAACTTCGTTTGCTACGTAAATTATTAACTATATCGAGAATTTCACTCCCATCTACCGGGGTAAAAAACATAGAATTCGGGTTAGGATTAGGTAAATATTCATGAAAACCTTTGTTACTGTCTGGTATCTTACTGGCTAAATTTGGGCCAATCTCGACAAAAAAAGTTATTAAAGTGATCGGAAATTTCTTGTACATTATCAATAATTCTATTATCGATTTGTATCTTAGATACAGAATTTTTCTTTTCATGTTTATTCAATACTTCATTTATAATTTTCCATGTATTTCTTGCGTCTCTTTTACACTTCGTGAACTGGCAAGAAAAATAATTCTTTTTTTCTCTTCGTAATAGCCCTGTCAGTGTGTTTTTGTAATCTAAATATCTTGATTTATTATTCACAGTTGGCTTTGCTTTATATTTCAGATAAAGATTATTCTTCCTATTGATACATCTGAGTAAGCTAGTTGTGATCCATGGGGATCTGGGGCTTCTTTTCCTACTACGCTGATTAGATTGTCTTACCGGAAGACATTCATTAAATAAATTAGTCAATTTATCCATAAAATCATCAAAACAATTATTTTCTTCAATCATATCATAAATATCACCCCAGTCTAGTTCATCAAGTCTATCTTTGAATGTGTTAATATTGCCCTCAGAAAAGAATCGTGTGTATATTTTAGAAGGTTGTTGAGTCTGTTGTAGGAAATTTGCAAATATTGGGAAGTGATCCGTGATATCAGAGATGACCACTCCAGCGTGTGGAAAGGATGCATATTGGTAAATATGTTGTCTATTAGAGTGGATGAGTGATCCGAAATACGAGTTGGTTTAGATATAAGTGGAATAAATGATGACGTAAGGAATGTTCCATAGAACTCCTGAACAAAGGAATCAGAATCATATTTCAGTAGATTAGCATTGAAATCACCCATTAAAAAGCAATCCTTACTCCGTAAAATTGGGTTAAATAGAATATTATCAAGATTTAACAAAAAATCATAATGACTGGGATTAGGATGTCGATATATTATTCCAATCACAATATTTTTTCTACCAACGAATTCGATTTATATAAAAATTGTTTCTCTGGAGTCATTGACATGGTTTAAAATATTTTTTTCAGTATAATTAAAGTCAGTTTTAATGTATAACGCAACGCGACCTCCCTGTCTGTTGGGTCTATGGAATATAATGAGTGTGGTGTGTCTGAAAGCCAATGTTCGGTTAAGCCGATTACGGAACAATTTAGATTAAGCCTATGGTCAAGAAGGTTACGTAGGCACTCAAAATTGCTATTCATACTCCTAATGCTAGTGTGGAACATTGAAAAGACAGACTTATCTAGATTTGTAAAGTGAGAAACAAGTTGATTTTCAGTGTAGTAAGAGGAAGGGTTAACCTGTTCTTCAAAAGGGGCTACAAAATCCAAATTATTTGAGTTGAGAGTAGAGATCATATCATTAACAAAATCACTGTCGCGATCGTTAGAATGGGAATGCATTAATGATTGAAAGACATTCAAGAAATCATCATTAGTTAGGTCAGTACCAGGAGTGACATTATTTGCCATAAAGGGTAATCATTGGCCACCTAAGGGGAAAAGGATATAATAGCTGTGGGGGCTGGGAAAAAGCTTGTCAATACGACTAAACGTATAGACAACGGATAAAAAGAAAATACAAGCATATAATGAGTAATGACTTGAAAGAAAAAAAAAAGCAAACAAACAAACAAACAAGATAATTCAAATAAACTCAAACGAGTCGCCGAAAATAAAGAATATAAGACAAAGCCGTGACCATGCATCCATCAGCGAGCATTTGAGAAAGGATTAAATTAGAGAATGATAGAATACACCAGTTTTGTTTTTCGAGGGGAACTATACGGTGTGTCAAAGTATATAAAGTATATATACTCACTACGTGCGGGTAAAAAGATACCAAATAAATCAAAATTAAAGACCAAAGTAAGAAGAAATGGGGGAGGGAACAAAACAAAACAAAGAGAAAAGGCGAAGATATGCATGGGGGGGGGACCTAAATAACAAAACATTGATGTCAACTGTTTTACTTTTCAGCTACTAGAATATAATATTTACAGAAGGCCAATTACATACACTTTTTGTAACAAAGCATTACTATTCTGAATCTGCTTTATATTGCAACACAGATAATATGTTCTTGATGTTGGCTGCAAGAGTAACGGAGGAAAAAAAAAGTGAAATATTGGAGGGAAGATAACAAAATGTTTCAGTGTTGAATCTTTTGATATTTTGGGTTATAAACAGTTTAACTCTTTTCGAGTAAAGATCGGCCAACACAAAAGCTGGAAAGATTTCATTCACAGCAATAGGAATTTCCAATAAGCCAAATAGGTAGGCTTATACAACACTACAATGCAACTCTGGCTTGAAAAAGTAAAAGGAAAATACCGTTTGGCCTATAAACCGTTTAATTCTTTTCGAGTGAATAACGTTCAACTCTAGCTGGAACGATTTCATTCACAAAAATTGGCATTAGATTTAGATAGGCTTATTGCACAAAACAGGTATTAATCCTGATCTTGACATGCCTCGTGCGGTATGTGATTAGTTGCCGCAAAGAGAACATGTCTTGTATGTCAGCTTAGTACACATGGTACATGAGAACACGAAATATTGGCGGGAAAAGAAACAATGATTATTAACGAGATAATCTTTGATTTACCGTTTCACTCTTCAGAGTAGCGTTGGTGAGAATGTTATAATAAAAAATACCAATTGGCTTTTGGGGGTATTAGACTTTTCATTACCTTTTGGCCTATGTGAGCCAATAAGATAGGTATATTGAACAAAACGCTATTATTGTGATCTTGACCTGCTTCGTGCATGTAGTACTTGCTGACAGAATATACTTGTCTATCACATGTCGGTTTATTATAGAGTATTATATAGAGTAAAGGAAACAACAATAACAAACATACGGAACTTTGTCGGGAAAAAAAAACACGCATTACCAGTCACGTTGTCAAGATAAAAATGTGTAACCCTGTTTTCTATTTAAAGCAATAACATTGAGTCTTATTGTAAGCACTATTGTTCTTGACCTGATTCATATTGTTACAACACAGACCGCAAGTTGGCGGGAAAACAAACAATCGTAAACGAGTTTAATAGATCTTTGGATTGCCGTGTTAATTTTCAATGCAAGGCTGACTTGAAATGTAAAAGGAAAAATACCGGTTGGCTCGTTTGGGTAACGAGCAATTTAACTCTTTTCTTGTAAAGATCGTTCAACTGTATAACTGGAACAATTTCATTCACAACACTTTGGCGGGAAAAAATCATACATTACCAGTCACGGTTGTCAAGATAAATGTGTAACCCTGATTTCTTTTCAAAGCATTAACATTGAGTCTTATTGTAAGAAAGCACTATAATTCTTGACCTGATTCATATTGTTACAACACAGAAATCATTTTGGTGGGAAAACAAACAATCCTTAACGAATTAGATCTTTGGATTGCCGTGCTAATTATCAATGCAACACTGGCTTGAAATTTGTATGGAAAAATAACGATTGGCTCTTTAGGGTAATGAGCAATATAACTCTTTTCGAGTAAAGATCGTTCAACTCTATAGCTGGAACGATTTCATTCACAACACTTCAGGGGCGGATCCAGCTTTTTATAAAGGGGGGGGTTGGGGTGGTATGCGAGGGAGCGTAGCGACCGAGTCCAAGCGAGCGGAGCGAGCGAGGGGGGAGGGTGTGGGAGGGGGGTGTCCCCCCTCCCACAGTAGGGAAAATTTTTGAAAATCTGTGTGTGAAAATGGCGTTTTCTTGCATCTAAAACACCACTCTTTTAAAAAAAAAGATAAGATTTAAAAAAATGGTCCCCGGATTTTTTTTTTTTGGGGGGGGGTTGCAACCCCCCCAACCCCCCCTCTAGATCCGCTTCTGCACTTTGGCGGGAAAAACATACATTACCAGTCACGGTTGTCAAGATAAATGTGTAACCCTGATTTCTTTTCAAAGCATTAACATTGAGTCTTATTGTAAGAAAGCACTATAATTCTTGACCTGATTCATATTGTTACAACACAGGCAGCATGTACTTGGCGGGAAAACAAATAATCGTTAACGAATTAGATCTTTGGATTGCCGTGTTAATTATTAATTCAACACTGGCTTGAAGAGTAAAAGGAAAAAAATACCGATTGGCTCTTTTGGATAATGAAAAATTCAACTCTTTTTGAGTAAAGATCGTTCAACTCTAGCTGGGAACGATTTCATTCACAACGACAGAGCAAAAGAAACAATAACAAAAATACGAAACTTTTGGGAGGAAAACAAGCATTACATGCGTGATTGTCAAGATGAATGCATACCCGTTTTTCTATTGAAAGCAACGTTGGCGTAATGTACAAGAACAATACCGATTTATTCTTTGAGAAATTCAGTCTGTTTTAAAACATTGAGTAAAATCGCTCAATTGTCATTCAGGAACGATTTCAATCAAACCAAAATATATTACCAGTAAGTCAATTAAGCATGCTCCAAAAACAAAACGATATTTCTCTGATCTGCTCTTGACCTGTTTCATGCATCTAATGCGTGTCTTGCATATTGGCTTATTAAATAAACTGTGACGAGAAAAAAAAGTAATACATGGTTGTCAACAAAATAAATTTATAATCGTATTTCTAACGTTGATTTAAATACTTTCGAGAAAAATACAGATTTCCTCCCCTTTTTCGGGGGGGGGGGGGGGTATAGAGGCTGTTCACACCGCAAGGGGGGACCGTGGGCGGACCGTGGATCGCGCTATCGTAGCGCGATCCACGGTCCGCCCATTGGCATTCGCCGGATTCACACCGCAGTGAGATAGCGCGGTCTATCGTAGCACCCCCTTTTTTGAGAGGTCCTGTTGCCATGACGCGTGACGTCATGAGGTCAGAGCGGTCAAAGATTTCGCGCGCTTTTACAAACCCGTACTAGTTAGTTGAGAGCGCGATATCGCTGTGCCTATTATGCTAGCCGGCCTACGTTTATTTCATGGCGTTGTAGAACGATGACTTCCGGCGTGCTATCGTAGCTAGGGTTCACACCGGCAGAGATAGCGCGATCTAGCGCGCGCTAGACCGCGCTATCTCTCGTGGACCACCCCCAAGAGGTGCTCCAGTGGCACGCCGTTTTGGCTCGCCGTGGCTCGCTGTTGGGCGGACCGAAACGACGTTGTACCTTCCACACCGCAGAGATAGCGCGCGCTAGATCGCGCTATCTCTGCCGGTCTGAACAGGCTCTTAGACTGTCTGAGGAAATACATCGTTAAAACTCTAAGGCACAAACGATTTGATCCACATAAAATGGCTATATAAGAATTATCTGTCACAATTTTTGAGAATATGCACATTTTGTATCTTTAGACCTATAACCTGGCAAAGGCTTTGAGTAGCGTTATTTGTCTTCAGAATAAAGAAACATTAACTAAACAAACAAGAAACAAAACCATTTGGCTACCAGATTATTCAAAGCATTTCGGTCTATTTGACTAGTTACATATATTCCGTGCTTTATACCATTTGATCTATTTTTAAGTGTTGTCAACAACGAAAATACCCATGGACGATGGAACGTAGTTAAATAATTTGCAGTATAACAAAGCAATGCTATGTCAACGAAATGATTAACGCTTTGCATTTTACAGCAACTTTGGCATCAAAAACTGCATTTAGATGTCTCGTTTCTTGTTTAGTTTTTGTTAATTATTATTATTTTTCTTTTCAGAAAAGATCTTTTGGAACAGAGCACGTACTACATGTTACTTAATAGATATTTCCCTGACCACATGAATTTCATGACAAGTAGCAAAAACATTCTGTTATCAAGGGAGTACGCTAATTCAACCTGTATTGATGGGTTCTGGGGGGGGGGGGGGGGCAGAAAAGCACGATTTACATATACATTTTATTTTCGTGAGTTATTTTCTCTTGTTTTGTTAAACTTGTAATGATTGAAACGGTTTTTCAGACAGATTTGGGGACATGGAAATTGTGTTATTGGGGTAAAATGGTTACCGCTTCACATAAAGATATATTTAACTTTTTTGGGGAGGGGAGATAAACTGTATAATAAGTACAATTTGATTGTATGTAGAACTTACGCATATAGGTAGACCTTGTGATGGGAGGTGTTTTTGGGTCGGTTGCTGTGATAACTAAAGCGCCTTTCACAATTGGCGCCTCACTCGTGCGATAATTTATTTTTTCGAAAATATTTTTTCCGTCCTGTTGTAGAAGTGTTGTCTTTGAGTCGCAAGCAATATATAAAATCGTACGAGAGGTGAACGACCACTGCACCAGGATACAACAGTCGTGAGACGTAATCGTGCGATTATTTTCATGTTTCCGGGTGCAACAGTCGTACAACGGCTGCAACGGTTGAACGATGATGCGACCAAGTCGCATGACATATGCGTTTTGAAGCGCCATATGTCGCGCGACCTAGCGACCCGTTGTACGACTACTACAACCGATCGTACAAGGCTACGATCCATTGTGCGACACACCGCACCACCTGTCGCGCGAGGTGTTGGCCTATAAATACGACACGCGATGCGACTTTCTTCATTACAACCGCTGATGCCTGACGAGACGCTGCTACAGTGAACAAGACACAACCAAAATACAAGCATCGGCATGGCCCCAAAGAAGTCAAGGAAAAAGAGGAAAAATCAGCCTGATGAGGAGGAAGGGCCCCAGCCTATACCCGTGGCCGAGGAGAAAGCTACTGCTTCTGTCATAGCTGGTGATGAGGGTGATGAATTTGGTGAAGCCCAGACCGAGGATGATAAATGCTGCAGGAAGGGGGCCAAGATCCACCAGCCGCCGCCAGTGATGAGAACAACGTGACAGATGGCCATGCTACCTGCGGTATCACCAAAGCCATGGAGCAGGAGCTGGCCGAGTTTTTCGCTGACAATGAGTTCATCTACGACAAGAGCAAGGTGGACTTCAAAAACTCTAAGAAGAAGGAGCGCAAGTACATGGAGATGGCGGAAAAGCTGGGAGTCACCGGTAAGTAGTAGCTGAAACATATGCACATTCCGATTTATTGATGATGTTTATTAGTTAAACATGCCAATTTTTTGGATGTTGACTAATTTCTTGCTTCTACATTTTGTATATTTTCAGTGGCCGACATCAGACTATGGTATAAAAGCCAGAGAACCTTCCTGGGGAAGATGAAGACCGCTGGAAAGAAGAGTGGTCAGAAGGCCATCGTCCTTACCCCCAGGCAGAGATGGGTCAATAACAACCTTGGTTTTCTGACGAAGCACATAGTCCATCGGTCACAGGGCTGCCAACTGGGCCACCTCAGTGGCCGAATTACTGAAGCCGCCTCCGACGAAGAGGGTTTAGATGAGGAGGGTCCAGATGCCAGCCAAGCACCCAGCTCCAACCAAGTCTCCAGCCAGGGGGCTGCACCTCCCAAGAAGAGGCAGAAGAGGGGGTCGCCCACCGATGTGGACAAGGCCCTCCTGGAATTCATCAGAACATCCACCGAGCAGACGGCCATCCGGAGCCAGGTGGATGCGGCACTCACCCAATGCGCTGACGAGAGGCAGGCCTGGCTAGAATGGATGCTGCAGGCCGTCCGCCCACTCCCAAGACCCCTCTGGCGAGAGTTTACCAGGGACAATTTCAACTTGGTGAGTCGCTACCAGGATCGGGCGGACCACCTTTCCACCACCCCAGTATCTCGCCCCAGCACTCCCCAGATGATCCAGCCACTCAGGCCTCAGTCAGCGCCGATCGGCTTCACCCAGGACGCTCCACCTGCTTCCTTCCTTGGGATGCTTGGGCCAAGGAGCACCTGGACCCCTCAGAACCCTCAGGGAGGATTTCAGCAGCCCAATTTACAGGCCCCCTTCCAGCAGCAGGCCCCCTTCTAGCAGCAGCGTGCCCCCTTCCAGCAGCAGCACCCCCACTTCCAGCAAAAACAGCAGGCCCCCTTTCAGCAGCAGCAGCAAAGAGGCAGCAACAGCGCCAACACATCAATCATCACCCAGTTGAACTTGTCAGATGAAGAAGATGAACAGTGAACTTTTGTTAGGATTGTTTTTATTGTTACTTGACGAACTCTCTCAACTCAAATTATAATTTGACTATTTTGGAACATTTATTTCAAACTTTTTTCAACATTTACTCGGTGAATAGAATTCATTTTCTTTAACAAAATGTCTTGGAAAAAATATATAATTTTTAAAACAACATGATTAATGACAATATAAAATTTGTTATATCTGTACATCTTTTTTATTCTCATAAATCACGTTTTTTCAAAAATGTTCTTTTTTTTTAAATTTCAAATACATGCTATTAAAGGAGAATCAACGTTTATTATTTCAAACATTTCATTGTCAAAGAAATTTTTGTTTAAAATAAATGTTGACATGATCATTCATTTCTTCTTTGAAATGATTCATTCCACTAAATCAAGGAGGCAGCAACAGCGCCGTCACATCAATCATCATCCATTTGAACTTGTCAGACTTGTCAAATAAAGAAAATGAACAGTGAACTTTTGATTGGATTGTTATTGTTACTTGATGAACTCTCTCAATTTGATTTACAACTGACCCATTTTGGAACATTTATTTCAAACTTTATTTTAAACATTAACATGGTCAATAAAATTAATTATCGTTAATAAAATGTCTTTGAAAAATATATATCATGTTTAAAACAACATGATTAATGACAAAAAAAAATATGTTATATCTGTACATCTTTTTTATTCTCATAAATCACATTTTTTCAAACATGTTCTTCTTAATTATTTTATTTCAAACACATGTTATTAAGGAGAGTTAACTTTTTAAATTTCAAACTACCTTTCGATGTAAAATTAATGTATGTTTAAAATAACTGTTGACATGGTCATTCATTTCTACTTTGAAATGATTCATTCCACAAAATCATGATCGAAGTTTACATGCCATTTTTATGGCAGAGTCTGTGCTGTATCCCAAGTAGTGCGCCAAGTGGCAGTCTATATCATGTGTTGTTGCCAGGGCAGGCTTCCAACTGGACTGCTGTAGTAGTGCTTCAGGTAAGTTCTCAGCTTCTTGCCCTCTTTGTTTGCCTGGTAACCTCCGCCAACTCGTTCAATATCCTGCAGAACTGCTGCGTTTCTCCATGCCCCAGGGATGTGGTTGCCCAACTCATCTTCATGGTCAACGTCAATGTTCTGAAGCCCAGGAAAACGATCTCTCCTTAGGTTGTGGAGGCACATGCAGGCCATAATGACTGTCCTGGCTTTTTCTGGATCAAGCTGTAGGGTACTCAACAAGCATCTCCAGCGATGGGCAAGGATGCCAAAGCTGTTCTCCACCACACGGCGAGCCCTCGAGAGACGGTAGTTGAAGATTCTCTCCTCGTCGGTCTGCTCACGGTTGGAGTACGGCTTCTGCATCCATGTCCTGAGAGGGAAGGCGTCGTCCCCAATTAAGAAGTAAGGGGTGTCTCGGTCATCATCTGGCAGGGGCTCTTGATCTGGCAGGCCAAGAGTACCATTCTCCAGTCCACGTCTCAGCGGGCTGTGGTTGAAGACCTGGGCATCCGATGATGAACCTGGATTACCAACGTCAGCCCAGAGGAACTTGTAATTGCCATCAACTAGGGCCAAGAGGATGAGGCTGTAGAAACCCTTGTAGTTGTAGTAGATCGTACCAGAGCCTGGTGGATTTCTGATGGCCACGTGTTTTCCGTCCAAGGCTCCGCAGACATGATGAAAGTTCCATCTGTCAGCGTAAGTCCGTGCCACTTCTCTCCATTCATCTGGGGTAGTTGGACAGGAAAATACTTCATCTTGGTATTCACTGATGATGGCCTGGCACACCTCTGGTATAAACAGAGAGATGGTATTATGGGCAACACGGAAGGCATACTGCAGGGTTTTGTAGCTGTTGCCGGTCGCAAGATATCTCATGGTGATGGACAGTTTGAGCCCAGGATCCAGTGGCTGCCGGTAGCGATAGGACTTCTCTATCCTCGGAGTGATGCGCTGCAACAGTTCAAGGAACGTTTCTGG
Source organism: Lytechinus pictus (assembly GCF_037042905.1). Classification (NCBI taxonomy): domain Eukaryota; kingdom Metazoa; phylum Echinodermata; class Echinoidea; order Temnopleuroida; family Toxopneustidae; genus Lytechinus; species Lytechinus pictus. The sequence continues at coordinate 22,004,748 of NC_087248.1, read as the reverse complement.
TGGCATCCTCATGTAGTTCAGGAAGTCACCCTGACATTCTCTCTGCAACTCCGTCATCAGATTATCATACTGTCCAAAGAGCACACGTCTCTCAATCCAGGGTTTGACCCACCAACTTCTTCTTTGCCTTGCATGTCTTTGACGTCTACGGATGAGTAAGGCCATCAATATGACATGTCTGTCTTGAACGTTTTGGATTTGCCTTCTCAGACTTAGCAAATGCAAGAGCCTCCCAGGAGCTATTGGTCGAGCAGCAGCCATGTTTACAGTATGGATGGTCCAGACATTTGGGATGAAAGCTCAGGAGTTCTCGAGCTTATATTGGGGGTGAAAAAAAATCGTACAACGTTGCAAAGGGGGCAAGACAGGTCTTCCAATAGTCTTAGGGTGGTACAACGGACTCGTACGACAGGATGCATCATCGTACGACATGAAAATACTCGTGCAACCCTCGTTCGGGGTCTTACGAGTGCGTGCAAAGTCGCACAACACTCGTACTGCCTGTCGTGCAATTATTTTTCATCGCGTCAGTCGCTCAAAATATCGGAGCACCACGGTTTTTTTTCCCGACCGAGATGCGACCATTTTGTCGCATCTGGATCGTACAATAAGTGGTACAACGGCTACAACGAGTCGTACAACGGGAAAAATTTCGAGTCGCAAGCCGTTGTAGTCTGTTTGGCAACAATAATTGTGAAAGGGGCTTAAACTCCCAAGTCTGATTTACGTTGCGGGTGACCAGTTGCTCCATGTTGTTTGATGGGGTTTCCGTTTCTGCTTATCTTTCGTGTTTGTAGGAACAACTTGGCTCCTTTAAGTCTTATTCTGGTCGAAACATTCATCTCACGCCGAAGATTATAGGCTATGGAAGCCAAGCGACCCCTCTCCCTCTTCAGGTTGGGCGGGAGGTCTGTGCGAATGGTAACGCGGGAGAAGGCAGGGTTGTCGTCGGGAGTGGTGGCGGAAGCTGCGGCGGCGTATCAAAAAGGGGGTGTGGCATGGGCGTTGGTCGGGGTGTCCGCGGGCGTCTGTACATCAGTGTGATCCGATCGAGGTCGTCTCGGTTGGCGTTCGAAAGCGTTGAGGAGGCGATCACGGTCCGGCATTCTCACGAAGCGGATGATGATGGGATCTGGGGTACAGCGGCGTAACAGGGGTCGGTGGCCAGGGGGGGGGGGGGGCAAGAGCCAAAAATGTCCCGGTCATATGGTATGAACAGGCGTAATGGTGTAATGAGGAGACTATTTTGAGAAGGCCAGCCATATTGCGTATCGGGCAGAATTTATCTTTCAAAAAAAGTTGCGAGCGAAGCGAGCGAGCAAAAATGTTGACCTTTTTTATATAAAAATCTAATTTTGTGATAGATTTTGACATGATATCCAGAGAATAATATATTTCACTCTTCTCTCTTTAGATTCCTTTTTTGTGCTCTGTACGTACGCCACTGTGAACAGGATTATTTGCGGCAGTAGCGTGAAGAGTAAAAAAACGAGGGGCGCAGTATAGCACATGTCCCGAGCGAGCGAAGCGAGCGAGAAAAAATCAACTTTTCATGAGAATCTAACTTTTAGCTATTTTTTGACATTATATTCAGTAAATAAAATCATATCCTACACTTTTCCGCTGCTTTTCTTTCCTCATTTTTTGTTTCTTGTTTGTAGAACTTTTTGGGGCCATGGCCCAACCCCTCCATACGCAGTGCTTCTTGATATCAAAGCCATTTAAACTTCGCAGATTGCCGCTATTTTAATCAAATCGTGGGCATATACAGAATATAACTTTTACACAACACATTTATTCAACACAGTTGCGTGATGAACCAAATATTTTGAGGGGGCAAAACATAGAAATGTGGGAAAATTTTTAAAAAGTCGCCAGCGTGCAAAGCGAGCTGGAAAAAAAATTGCCTATTGAAATTAAATTCTAATTATGTGATAGATTTTTCCATTAGATTCAGCAAATAACACATTCCATTGTTTCCTTTCATTTCATTGTACGTTGTCTCCTATAATTTCTTTTATTTCCTCTTGAGTGTGGAACCAAGACCCCCGCGCCTGTATGCCAGTGACTGAACGTGATTGAACGGGGGCGTTATAGAGCTGCCATTTGAAGGTTATAAATGAAGAGCCCCTACTGCGTGGGGTCTGGGGCAAAGCCCCGATAGCTTATTTGCATAAAATGTAGCAAGCTTATAGCACAATGTTGTATGCAGTCCATCTTTCTTCCCGCTCTTTAATTTAAATCATCGGCAGCCTTGTCGTGTTATAATTTTTTTCTTGTCCCTTTTCTTTGTTTTCCAATTTAGCTTTTGACTAATTACATTCTACTTTCGTTTCCCCCTATTGTTTGCCATTTTGTAATCTTTTAATTAATTTCCCACCGTGCTATTTCGGAATGATTTGTTCTTAAATGATCTTCTTTCGTACATTTTCCCGCTTTCCTTCCTTTTCCATTAAAAAAAATTTCTTCGTTTTCTTTTCACTTTTCCCATTCCTTTTCCTCCTTTCCTTTTTAGTCCGGGTTATAATTGAGCAAGGTGCCACTTGGAGAAGGAGAAATTTTCATATAGTGCTTCTAGACCATTTTTTTACGCTGAATATGAATATATGAGGTAAACAGGCTGTATCTTGAAAATTAACCCGTGAGGGCGCTTTTTTCAAAATGGCCGCCAAATTTCCATAAAATTTGAATATTCGTACATAGATTTTGACATAAGCATCCAATTGCCATGAAGTCAAGCGTCATATGAAAGCCAATTAAATTTCCTACAATTTGGTACTATTTATAGGGGATAAGTAGGTCATTTAGCCGAGATTTCAAATAGAAAACTGCATTTTTTGTATTTTTTTCCCCAAAATTGAAAATTTTGCAAATACATGATTTTACATAATTCTAAGAAAAATGAATCAATTACCTTGAAATGTTCCTGAAAACTGTATTAATATATTATTATCATGTGGATGAAATTTCAACTCTGTATCATTTTTCTAAGCAAATTTATAAGGTATCAAACTTGAATTCTTCAATATCATAAATGTTGCTTTTTGTATGCATTTCCATAGACTAATACGTATAACATGTATAATGCATGTATGTATAATGTTTACCGGTAGTTAAAAATTAAATGCAACTATCTCCGCTTTTTAACCACTTGGAGAGTTAAGAGTAGGCTTTTCTTTATCAGCTACATAAAAAAAAATGTTGGCACATCAAGGCCTGACCCTCTTATGGGGGTGGGGGTGTCGAAGTCACCCCCCCCTGCCCTTTGCTATATCATGTTGTTATATATTGCCTATTTGTTAGAAAAATAACAGATTTTTGGAGCACCCATGGAGTCAAAAACAGGCATTTCTGCTATACAGTACAGCCACTTTGATTGCTTTGAAACCACTTGGAGAGGAAAGAATAGGCTTGTTCTATCAGCTATACATCTAAAGAAGTAGCACATCGAAGCCTACCCCTCTCGGGGGGGGGGGGAACTTTTGCTTAATATTGCCAATTTATTTGAAAATTTACAATTTTGGACCCAACATTCAGGCCAAAAAGCGTTTGTGCTTTGTTGTACACCCCATTTTATTGATTTGAAACCACTTAGAGAGGAAAGAGTAGAATAGAGTAGAGTTTATCAGCTACATATATATAAGCGCTGGCACGTCGAACCCTAGCCCTCTCAGGGGCTGTCTAAGTCAACCCCCTCCCCCCCGCCCTCTTTATCATGTATATTGCCTATTTTATTGGATATTTCACCATTTTGGATCACCCATTGAGGCAAAAGCGCGTTTCTACCATATAGTACAGCCAATTTTATTTTCTTGCAATGACTTGGAGAAGAAAGAGTATAGACTTTGCTCTATCAGCTATAAAGAAGTGTTGGCAAATCGAAGCCTCTCCCCTACAGAATGTTCAGCGGGCTGTAGAATTTACCTTACCAATTTTCGGTATTTGACTATCTATTGGACATTTACAATTTTGGATCACCTATTAAAGCAAAAGGGCGTTTCTACTATATAGTACAGCAAAGTCTATTTACTTGCAATGACTTGGAGAGGAAAGAGTAGGCTTTGCTCTATTAGCTCCATATAAAGAAGTGTTGGCAAATCGAAGCCTCTCCCCTTCAGAATGTTCAGCGGGCTGTAGAATTTACCTTACCAATTTTCGGTATTTGGCTACTTGTTGAAAATTCACTATTGTGGAGCGCCCATTGAAGCAAAAAGGCGTCTCTGATATATAGTTCTGCCACTTTTATTGCCTTGAAACCGCTTAGAGAGGAAGGAATGGGCTTTGCTCTATCAGTTATAGAGATGTGTTGGCAAATAAAAGCCTACCCCCTTCTGGGGGCTGTCAAAATCACCCCCTCTCCCCTTTGCATTATTGCCTATTTATTGGAAAATTCACAATTTTTGAGCCCCTATTGAGGTAAAAAAGAATCTCTGATACATGTATATAGTTCTGCCACTTTTACTGCCTTGAAAGAGTAGGCGGACAGAATATGCTTTGCTCTATCAGCTACCTATAAAGAAGTGTTGGCACATTGAAGCTTACCCATTTGGGCGGCTGTCAAACCATTCCACCCCTTTTGCATTATTGCCTAATTATTTGAAAATTCACAATTTTGAGCCCCCATTGAGGCAGTATGCACTTCTGCTGTATAAAAAACCCGATTTCATTTTCTTGAAACCATTTGGAGAGCAAAGAGTAGGTTCTCCTCTTTCAGCTATATATGTTGAATTGCTGCCATATCGACGCCTGACCCACTTCAGGGACTATAGCTGTAACCCCACCTTTTTTACGATTTTTGCCAATTCATTGAAAAACTCGCCATTTTCGAGCCCCCATTGAGGCAAAAAGGTGTTTCTGGTATATAGTAGAGCCACTTCTTTATATAGCTGATAGAGGAAAGCCTACTCTTTCAAGGTGGTAATAGTGGCAGAACTATATGTCAGAACCGCCTTTTTGTCTCAATGGGGGCACCAAAATGGTGAATTTTCAATAAATAAGCAATAATGAAAAGGGGGTGGGGTGATTTCAACAGTCCTCTGATGGGGATATGCTTTATATGTAGCTGTTAAAGCAAAGCCTTTATTCTTTTCCCTCCAAGTGGTTTCAAGGGTGAAAAAATGCAGAACTATATATCAGAAATACCCTTTTGCCTCAATGGGGGCTCCAAAATGGTGAATTTCAAGAGGGGGGGGGTAATTTCGACAGTCCCCTGAAGGGAGTAGGCTTTTATTTTTGTATGTAGCTGATAGAGCAAAGCCTATTGCCATGATTGTTTCCTCTCCAAGTGGTTTCAAGGTAGTAAAAAAGGCAGAGTTGTAATCAGAAAATGACTTTTTGCCTCAATGGGGGTTTCAAAACGGTGATTTTTTTTCAATAAATAGGCAATAATTCAAAAGGGATGGGGTGATTTCAACAGCCTCCCGGAGGGGGTAGGCTTTAAGTTTATTTGCCAGCACTTCTTTATCTTCTGTATATGTGGCTGATAACGCAAAACCTATTCTTTCCTCCCTAAGTGGTTTCAAGGCAGTAAAAGTGGAAGAACTATATATCAGAACCGCCTTTTTGCCTCAATGGGGGCACCAAAATGGTGAATTTTCAATAAATAAGCAAAAATGAAAAGGGGGTTGGGTGATTTCAACAGTCCTCTGATGGAGATATGCTTTATATGTAGCTGTTAAAGCAAAGCCTTTATTCTTTTCCCTCCAAGTGGTTTCAAGGGTGAAAAAATGCAGAACTATATATCAGAAATACCCTTTTGCCTCAATGGGGGCTCCAAAATGGTGAATTTCAAGAGGGGGGGGGGGTAATTTCGACAGTCCCCTGAAGGGAGTAGGCTTTTATTTGCCAGCACATCTTTGTATGTAGCTGATAGAGCAAAGCCTATTGCCATGATTGTTTCCTCTCCAAGTGGTTTCAAGGTAGTAAAAAAGGCAGAGTTGTAATCAGAAATTACTTTTTGCCTCAATGGGGGTTCCAAAACGGTGATTTTTTTTCGTCAATAAATATGCAATAATGCGAAAGGGATGGGGTGATTTCAACTGCATCCCGGAGGGGGTAGGATTTTATTTGCCAGCACTTCTTAATATATAGCTGATAGAGCAAAGTCTACTCTTTCCTATCCAAGTCATTGCAAGAAATTAAAATTGGCTGTACTATACAGTGCGTATAAAAAAAAAACGGGACAGATTTGAAAAGTCTATAAAAATTTTGTTTCAAATAATGATGTCTATATTTTGGTGTTAATAGATGCTCTAAGGTCTTATCTTTGAAATGCAATTAAAAAAGATAAATTTTGTTCATGCTTGAGCGAACACGGGACGTTTTTGTTGGGGGTTCAAAAAGAGGCTTGCGCCAGAATTGCAGAATATGAGTAATATGATGATCAGACTTCTTGCTAATCGAGAGACTTCATCTTGACCTTTTCATTATCTGTGCCACAATTTTCGAATTATGCTGTCAAATTTCATTTACAAATTTATTTATTTAATTGATATTTTGTTTTTTCATTTAAACTTCTCTTACCTTTTAATTTTCCTTCATAAGTAACTGAGAAAAGAAGATTTTTTTGTCAACCCAAGCAAGAAGATTTGAATTATTAATTGGGAAAACTTGTGATTATTCAAATCCTTTTATTATGTGAAACAAATTATGTTATGTACCTTTAAAAGACATGAATCTTTTTTTCAAGGGGTCATTAATTCATTGACCAAGTTTATTTGCTTGACAGTAAACACAGGAAGGGATTTATGTCTTTCAGTGACAATTATGTATTGAGTCAATTTTGAAGGAGCTAGATATGGCAGATCGGGTAAAATGTATTAAAAAGTTGTGAGCGAGCGAAGTGAGCACGCAAATATTTCCACTTTTTTATTACAATATCAAATTTTGTGATAGATTTTGACAAAATATTCAGAAAATAACACATTTTACTTTCTATCTTTCCTTTTATTTCCTGTCCACTCTTTTTCTTGGTCATAATTTTTTTTTAATTGAGGGGGGGGGAGCATCCCGAGCGCCCGCCCATCTGTGTGGCACTGTTCAAAAGGCACCATAACCTTTGTAGCACTCAATGAAAGGATTTGAATTAAAACAAATCCATGCTCTCCCATAATTCAATTGAAACAAAATTGTTTTAGCTTAAAGAAGGAATATTCAAAGCTAACAGAGAGCATATTAAAAGAAACAACAGAATAATTCAAGCAAATAAATAGATATGAAAATGAATTTTGACCGCATGATTTGTAAATTAGTCCGATCATCATATCTATAATTTTATGCCATTTTGGCATTCCGTGTTCGCTCAAGCATGAACGAAACTAATTTTTTTAATAGCATTTGAACTTTGAAATTTTATAGACTTTTCAAATCTGTCCCTTTTTTTTTCTATACGCACTGTATAGTAGAAATGCCCTTTTGCCTCAATTGGTGATTTAAAATGGTGTAATTTTCAATAAATAGGCAATATACATGATATAGAGGAGGGGGGTGACTTTGACAGCACCTGAGAGGGCTAGGGTTCGATGTGCGTGCGCTTATTTATGTAGCTGGTAGAACGAACTCTACTCTTTCAAATCAATAAAATGGGGTGTACTATAATGCACAAACGCTTTTTTGCCTCAATGTTGGGTCCAAAATGGTGAATTTCCAAATGAATTAGCAATAAGCAAAAGGGGGAGGGGTGACCTCCATACCCCCCCCCCCCTCCCCCACCGAGAGAGGTAGGCTTCGATGTACTACTTATTTTGATGTAGCTGGTAGAACAAAGCCTACTCTTTTCCTCTCCAAGTGGTTTTAAAGTAATTAAAGTGGCTGTGCTGTATAAAAAAATTGCCTTTTGCCTCAATGGGTGCTTCAGAAAATAGTGATTTTCCAATAAATACAACAACATGATATAGCCACGGGGGGGGGGGGGGGGACCTCGACACCCCCACCCCATGAGAATGTTAGGCTTCGATGTGCCAACATTTTCTTCTATGTAGCTGATAGAGAAAAGCCTACTCTTAACTCTGCAAGTGATTAACTAGCGGAGATAATTGCACTTAAGTTTTAACTATACATTATACATACATGTATTATACATGTTATACGTATTAGTTTATGGAAATGCATACAAAGCAACATTTCTGATATTGAAGAATTCAAGTTTGATACCTTATAAATTTGCTTAGAATAATGATACAGAGTTGAAATGTCATCCATGTGATAATAATATTTTAATACAGTTTTCAGGAACATTTCAAGGTAATTAATTCATTTTTCTTAGAATTATGTAAAATCATGTATTTGCAAAATTTCCAATTTTTGGGAAAAAATACAAAAATGCAGTTTTCTGCTTAAAATCTCGGCTAAATGACCTACTTATCCCCTATAAATAGTACCAAATTGTAGGAAATTTAATTGGCTTTCATATGACACTAATTTCATGGCAATTGGATGCTTATGTCAAAATCTATGTACGAATATTCAAATTTTATGAAAATTTGGCGGCCATTTTGAAAAAAGCGCCCTCACGGGTTAATTTTCAGGATACAGCCTGTTTACCTCATATATTCATATTCAGCGTAAAAAAATGGTTTAGAGGCACTATATGAAAATTTCTCCTTCTCCAAGTGGCACCTTGCTCAATTATAACCCGGACTAAATGGCTTCGATGACTGGCGATCGGTCAGCATTCGGCGGGTCATTCGTCACGTGACCGTTATTTCGCGGGTCTGGCGTCAAAGATGGGAGCTTTGGGGGCTTTCTCTTGACCGATGGGGTGGGAGTTGATTCCATTTTGCTCGACAATGTTGAGTGTTTGGCGGATTTGGCGGATTTCTTTGGATCAGTTTGTTTCCGTAGGTTGTAGCTATTTTTTCCTTGGCTCATGTCTAAAAGTTCATTGAAGATTGTTCGGTGTATTCCTCACATAACTGTAGAGTTTGAGGAGCTCGCTGAAACACGTCCGTCTCCTACGAAGTCATAGTCATTTAATTAGAACTCCAGTTGGGTGAATTCGGACCCCCTCCCGTAATTTTTCTAGATTTTTATCTTTATTCATTCCAGCTGATTCTGCTTGATTCCTGCTGATTCCTAATAATTGTGATGGGGGCTTTAAGAACTGGACTGGGAAGGAATATATTTTTGTTTACACCCTTGGTTGATTATGGACCTATTAGAGATGGACAGTCATCGAATTGTTAAAGGAAACCAAAACCCAAGAAGAGAAGCAATCTTATTGGAAAGAGGAGAGGAACAATTAAAAAAAAGTTTCATCAAAATCGTTTATGAAATAAGCAAGTTATGGACGTTTAAAGTCTTGTTGTACTTTCTATGGGGATCCTCAGATTGGTAAACGTGCTTCAAAATTGCTGATTTTGTGGACAACTCTCCATTATTTTGTTTTGTACACAAATTTTCATAATCTCCTCCTGACCTTGACATGTGTGGTGTGAATTATATTTTCACATGACATATGTTGTACTCAGAAGGATTTAAGATGCAATTTGAAAGATAATGAGGAAAATCTGAAAATTTGTGTACAAAACAAATGGAGAGTTGTCCACAAAATCAGCCATTTTGAGGATCCCCATAGATAGTACTCAAGAGTTATCAAACTCACATAACTTGCTTATTTCATAACCGATTTTGATGAAACTTTTTTTAAATTGTTCATCTCATTTTACTCTTTCCAATAAGATTGCTTCTCTTCTTGGGTTTTGGTTTCCTTTAATGAATTCACTAACGTGTGACCGTCATTGTGCTCTGAATAACATTCTCTTCATATTTTTCTACTTTGTTCTGCCGTCAATTAGGCCATGAGTTGAAAGAAGCAGTTCGGGATTAGACATTGATATTGCCCAAACTGTATGCGCAGATAATGATAAACCACTTAAATCCTGGAAAATCGATGTGCAGTTCTGGGGAGTGTTTCATCAACATTTTTATCCGACAAGATGTCAGATCTGACATCTTTCTCTGATGTTGATTGGCTGAGAGGTACTGTTACTATGGTAACTGTCGGATAAAATGTGACTTGTCGGATAAAACGTCCGACAAGTCCTTTCATGAAACGCTCCCCAGGTTTACCTTTGACAATCTTAGTTCCATGTGTTTTATTTGGGAAAATTTATTTTAAGATAGAGGCGATATTGTGTTTGATTGTCTATCTTGTAATCCAATTTTTCAAATTTTCCTCGATATTCCAGAGATACATGTGGCTCAAATCGTGTACAGAGGGATAGGGGAACATAGGCGGATCCAGGGGGCGAGGGGCCCGGCGCCCCCCCCCCCTATTGGCGTACGTAGAAAAAAAATGAAAGAAGGGGGAAAGAAAGAAAAAAAAGTGGGAAAAAGAAGAGGAAAAATAAGAAGGGGAGACGACTGAATAAAATAAGGTCCGGGGAAGACTTGGAAAATGATTAAAAATATATTTCATGTCACTATATTAAATTTTCGCTCGCGCTTCGCGTTCGCATAGCCTGTTCGATTAGATACATATCTTGCTCAATATGCTGATATGTAGCTTAAAGTATCAAGTTTTGAAGTCAACATACAAAGCATATTCAAGCTCGGATATCGAGCTTTCATTATTTTGTTTGGTTTACAAATTGATTTTTTTAAGTGCTCTGTAAAATGTCCGTTTTATTGTGTGAATATCATTTGCAGCTTTTTGCGCTGTGCTCTCGCTTTATTTGATTTGCCAAGTAAGCCCACATATTGTCTTTGTTTATTCCATAAGATTCTTAATATATTAATTCTATAACAAACTACTTAAAATCCCTATTTTATGACAGTTTATCTAAAATTTCGTCTCGCGATTTGCGCTGGCATTATTGTTGAATCAACTCATAAATCCTATTCATGATTACAAAAGCGCTTAAAATATCCAGTTTTCAGGCCTCACTGTCAATAAATATCAATCACTCATTAGGCTAATTACATTAATGAATATGATAATAACATTTTCATGAATTCATAATTACTAAATTGTCCCTTTTTCAGAAATGAATATCGACAAGCTTCATATCGCGCTTAGGAAGAGGAATAGGAAGATAGTCATCATTTTCATATGATGACAAAATGTCCTTAGGCCTAGAATGTCCAGGTCCTAGGTCAAAATAATAATAAAAATATCAGCTCGCGCTTCGCGCTCGCATCATTTGTTTAGTTATATACATATTCTGTTTAAGTTACAAAAAGTACTTAGAATTTCCATTCCTTAGGTAAAAATGTCAAAAAATTTCAGCTCGCGCTTTGCGCTCGCATTATTTGATTTTTAAAATATGTAACGTCTTCATGCATGCCAAACTCCAAGCAGCTTTAACTTACTACAGGTATCATTTCCATCAGTTCATTTCTGCTCGCGCTTCACGTTCGTAGTAATTATTCATTTGCATACACTTTTCAGGATAACATGCATTGCCCAGAATGTTCAAAATTTTTGGAAAAAATACATAAGATTTCCAAAAAAATTTGCTCGCGCTTCGCGCTCGCATTATATAAATAAGGATTATGATATTATATATTTATGTTTATTCATAGAAATAAAGCTAAGAAGTGACTATTAGGACTACCCCTTCAAAGAAACCAAAAATCATCTTCGAGCGGCCGATCTGAGAAAATATGCCTTAAAAAAATTCCGGCCCCCCCCCCCTAATGGCGAAGGCTGGATCCGCCCCTGATAGAAGACTAAAATCTATTGATAGAAGACTACAATTCATCAACTGCATGATAAACTAGGCAATAAATAAATAAGTATCAACGTAAAAGCTAACTAAAGTTAGGTCTATATACCTGATTTAAACTCACATTTGAACTCGCAGTCACCAGGAGCGCTCTTATTTCAATTCTTATACCTTAATCATTGTTTGCGGTTGTATACGAAATTTAGAAAATCGTACTTGAAATCGTACACGATTATTTCAGTAGTCAGTGGCGGACCGTGACCCGGAGGAGACAAAGCATTGGAGGGGCACTGTATTGTTTGTGAACAATGCTGTGCCCCTCCAATGCTTTGTCTCCTCCGGGTCACGGTCCGCCACTGTCAGTAGTAATATACAGATTTATATCATTTTGTTCAATACATTAATACATCATAGGTCCTATTAATTATGTATTTCTTTGAGTTACACTAATAATAAATTTTTTTGATTGACCAATAATACATTCATCTCTGAATAAAAAATTGCTGAAATTTCTGGAGGAAAATAGAACTATACGGATCAAAAGCCAAATGTTTGCATTTTACTTATATCAAAATGATATGAATTATATTGAAAGATAACATGTGTCATCAAATGAATAGGTCTCGGGCCCGTTTCATAAAGAGTTACAAATGTTGTAACTTTGCCATTATGGCAACCACCATGGTAACCTTGATTTTGATTGGCTGCTGAGCCCTGTTACCGTGGTAGTTGCCATTATAGTCTGGATGATCCGTGCAAAAATTAACAAGAATTGTTCAAATTATGGTACAAGCATGAAATTTGGCTGACAGGTAGAGTAAACAGTGCTGAACATTTTTAGCAGGGGGTGCCAACCTGATCTCTCCTCGTATAGCAACAGTTGCTAGGTAACATATTTACCGTAGCAACCACCATTTTGGGGTGTTATCTACATTTTAAAAACTATATTTTGACTTCGAAGTGCCAATCTTACAATCACATATCAAGCATCGTTCCAACCATATACAGCAACAGTTGCTAAGCAACACATTTTCCATAGCAGCTATAGATAATATTACTAAATACAGCATCTGGTCATAATATTTGAATGGAAATGGTAAAAAAATTGGTCAAAGTATGAAACCTGGGAGTAAAAAATATATCATAAGCCTAAAAATACATAACAGTCAAAATAATATTATATACGCATGATAATAATGGTGTCTACATTGTAGGTGACAAACCTAATTTTTGATATGCATGCAAGTAATTTGATTTTTTTTCTCCATACTATGTATTCATACATGACACAGCTAACACACCGACAAAAATCATCACTGGGTCATTGAATGTGCTTACTATTTAATGATTATATAGGATCTCGCCTGTTATGAAAATGAGACAGGGTATTGCAGTGGATGAACTTTTAGGGAAGCTGAAATTTGATTGATATGAACTAATCGCTCCCAAATGACAAAGCATCATTGGGAAGCAACGGCAATTGATGCCCACACACTTACTTGTCGGTAAAGTTTTGATATTTTAGACTAACTTGAAGAGCATGCACAGTAGACCTGAAACAGCCTCAAGCAGCATTGACTGTATGTTCACTGTATAGCATGTACAGTAGACCTGAAACAGCCTCAAGCATCATTGACTGTATATGCATTGTACATTCTAGCGAATTAATCGAACATACATTTTACGTGTCGCACATGCCTTCTCAGAGTAGGGCATATATTATTTAGTCCAAAATTTAAGTTTAGACTATCTGGGTTAATCATAAGTGCGGGAAAGCAAGACCACTGTGAAACATGCAGTATGCTCGACAAATAATAGCAGATGCAACAGAGGAATATATCAAGAAAGTTACAGCCATCATCCTCTTTGGTGGGACAATTACTTGTTCATCAATCAAAGTGAAAGAAACATTTCTCTCTATGAGGAAATTATATTGCGAGACAAGGTGGTAATGCCATCAGCAGAATCATTTCCATCTGAGTTGGACATGCCAAGAAGTATTGGAGGTATATGGAAAGAAGAAGCATATCAGAACTTCATGCTTATGTTTTGTGGTATGGATCGCGTCGAGCCAACCTGATATCATAAGTGCTTCATATACTGTACGTAGGTGACAAAGTCAGATGTGCATAGTCCTGCAAGATCTATCAAGTCATGATCGATCTTGAAGCTGCAAGATCCCGGCCAAAACACCTGGAATTGGAACTAACATATACAAATCAACTTCTGCAGAAGTTATGATAGATCATGTAGCTGCAGGAACCAGGCCAACAGGCAAGGAATGGCACTGAATGGTCCCAATCGATTCTAACAGATCTTTCACGTCATGATAGATCCCGCAGCTGCGCAGGATTGATCTAAGTCAAAACGCCTGGTCAAACTCAACTCCTGCCCGTGGCATTCGGTTTGGGAACGGCATGGAAAACTAATATGATCTTCATTGCAGGCTACGGGAGGGAGTGGGTAAACCAAGGCAAAGTGTGTTGGCTTTCAAGCGAACGACTACTGTTAGCAAGGGATAAAGTGGTATCCAAGCACTCATTTGAAAATTAACTTCTGGCAAGATTTCGGTGTTTGAAATAATTCTAAACTTTAGTTGACTCAATCAATTCTTGGTGGTCATCTCTTCTTGGTTATCTCTCCAAGATCAGAGATATTAAGGTTATAAGTACCCATGACCTCCTGGGGAGTTCTTGTAACCGTTCTTCTACAAGAGTGATATTGTATAATTCTTCCAAGGGTCGATATTTTACATATGTTTAAGTTAATCCATAATATGGTTTCCAAATGGATAAAGATTGGTGTTAAAGGTGAAGTTCTTTTAACATGCAATAAGTATTACTATACCAATAATATGGAACCCATAGACATCGTCTTTGGAACTATGAACCATATCATGAGGTAGTTTAATTTGAGCAAGGTTTTACTTTTTAAGCATCTATTAGTACCTCTATGATTGACACATTAATAATCTCACCACACGGCCTTTAACCATTGGTTGCTACAGAAAACATAATTTACTTAGCAACTGGTACTTCGCATCCATGGGCTTGTATACATTGTTATTTGGTTGTTGTGATTAATGCATTAATGCTTTAATAGAAAAGATGTGATTCATATAAATTATAATCGTAAAAGATACCCTATAATAATTGTTACCGTGGAAAATGTTACTTAGCAACGGTTTCTATGGTGCTCATTAGGTCTACCTATGGAAACATTCATAATATGATGAATCTACGGGCCAAATTTAATTTCTGAGCTATTCTGAGTAGATTATAATGATCTGAACTAAGATAAAGAATTTGTTGCTACGGAAGAGGGTCACTTAGCAACCGTTGCTACGAATAAATGGATCAAAACTGTTGTGATACAAAGGAACATGCTTTAGATTAAAATTTGTATGACATATCGCTTGTGAAAATGTTACTCAAGCCCAATTAAGCTCAGTTACTAAGGTAAATATGTTACCTAGCAACCGTTGCTATGTTTGGTGAACTCACGTTGGCACTCCCTGCTAAAAATGTTTAGAATAACTTACTCTACCTTTGTGCCAATTTTCATGCTTGTACCATTTTCTGAACATTTTTTTCACCAATCACCTAGACTATTATGGCAAAGTAACAATAGTTGTCCGTTGTAGTTGCCATAATGGCAAAGTTACAACAGAAGAAAATTCACGAAAGTGATGATTATAGACAAATTATATATGGATTGAAAGGTCTTGTCTTTTCATACACAAATAATTTTATGTCACTAAAAAGTCTTATAGATGTCGTGGAAATGCAAGAAATTATATTATTAGAGACCCTTCTCAGCCCCCCAGACCGACAATCACGCAGTCGAGGTATCACAGGCCTAATTCATTCCCCATAGGCTCGTGTGTTAAATTGGCACTTTAAAAAATTCATTAAAAATAAGGATGAAATTCGGGGGTCGAATGTTTACTACCAGTGGATAGGATATATATCTCGCAATCCATATCTGACCAGAAAAGGGTCCCTCGACCGGCTCATTTTAAAAATAAATTGGCGTGTTTGAAGACATCGTCGGGGGGAGCAGATTCATCACCTCAAACAGCAAAATAGCCCTAATCCTTCCGCCAGTCAAAATATAGTCCAAAATTGGTGATATTTCTTCCCAATTTGGGAAAAGGAAGTTCAGTAATTACCAAAAATAGAATCAGTGTTAGATGGACAATCATATGCATACACTTTGTCAATCAGCCATATCAAAATAAAAAAAATAGCAATGGGTTGGCTCGAATGAATATCTATGGCCTGCCACTAGTGATTAGGCCCGTGCAGCCTCGAGAATAATGACGTCACACAATCGACGAGCTCATCATCTAGCTCTCTGTGCATAATACACTGAATCACCTTTCTACTGAACTGTTCAATATCTACTAAATTTACCGCTTTCTTCATGTAATGTGATATCCGATTTCTGTTTTCGACAACTTCAGACCAAAAGTGAACCAGAACTGTGTTACTTTGCCCGTTTTTATTGAATTGTGAACTGTAAAGACCGATTTTGTCCACTGGACAGTCGTCGTTGTGTTGCTCCACTCCAGTCAGTGAGTGAGTCAGTGTTTATTGAAAAACTCCAAGCTGTAGCGAGCCATTCACTGCTTGCCGCTGGGGCACTGCAGGGGAGCCGATGCTGCACGTTACGCTGTTTGATTCATCCACAAAAGGCGTCATACCTTAAAGTCAAGGTAAGCATGTTTGGAAATTGTACTTGTTCTGGCGTCTGTCTGACGATGCATGCAGGTCAGATGACAGATACAGATCTAATATAATTTTAGAATCATGCATTATTTCATGCTGTACTACCATGACTACTTATAAAGTCTTTTTTATAATTTTTTTTGCGGCAGATTTTTTCTTCAGTCAGATTTCTAAATAAACTGGACAGGCAATGGCTTGGCTTGGTTAGACTGAAAAATCTGCTGTTTCAGAGGAATGTTTAATGAAGCTATTTTTATTCTTCTCGGAATTAGGATGTCATGAAGCCAGACAAAATTTCAGCAGTGGTTACCCTGATTCCTGACCGAAATTATAGAGTCTGGTGTTTCTTTTAACAATGAAGATAAATGCACTCTTTGTAATGACCCAGAAAGCACGTGTAGGCTCCACTTCACTACCGCTACACTACGCTACACCTACCCGGGTAGCGTACATGTAGTGTAGCGGAAGTGGAGTGGAGGTACTTGAGGTAGAGCACTGGTGCTCTGAGTGGAACTTTTCCCAGTCTAAACCTACTATTATTTGTCATCGACCGGGAATAACATGCCACTGCACCGACTTATTCCTGTATCAGATGATGATGATAATCTGTGCACCAAAACTAGAATGTAAACTGATTAAAGTCAAACTAAAAATGTCTGGTAGGCTTTCTACTAGTGTACATACTTCCTACCGTAGCCTGTAGTACATTTATTAACCAGTTAGTTCAAAAATATAGTGGCTGTTGCAGACAGTATTTCTTGTAGTCCTTCATAATCATCAACATGATAAAATTCATACTTTGATTTGATTATTTAGACTATTTCTCTCTTTTTTCTCTCTTCTACATATAGATCTGCACACTTGCTGACTCTGGTCTCTGCTTACTACTTCAATCTGGGAGATCCCATCATGTCCTGACTTGGACATGTATTTTTTTTTCTTCACTCTGCTTTCCTGGAGCTACGGTTTGCGAGTTTTGGACTGATAATGATACAACAGGAAATTTATCTTTATTGATCTTGGAAACAACAATTTAGAGCAGTTTTGGAGAGGACTATAACATTGACTTGGACAGGAATACAGCTTGTCAAAAATAAAAACACACAATTTAAAACGAAAGAACAATTTTCATGTAACTAGGGCAATTTGTGAGAAATTTTCTACTCAATCACACGTCCCAAATCAGGGGTAAGTCCTTTGATTAAACACAAACATGTAGTTGAATTGCACGTGCAACTCGACCTTATTACGCTTGAATTTGAGACTTACGCTTTGAACAAAAGTTTCTTGCAATGCCCCATAGTTATATTTTGTTAGCAACTCTGTATCAGTTATCTAACGTGCTGATTGCTGAGTGTTAAGTGTCATGTATGTATCGTCACAATTTTTTTATCGAAAGGTATAATATATTTGTCATTTTAAACGGTATTTCAATATGGGTACGCCTTTTATTTGTTTTCCACAATATGCATTGCATGTATGAACAAAAGTGAAATAATTTTGTGAAGCACTGTGAATGTTGTGTGCAGTTGTGTGATGGTTCATCATGTTTGTTATAAGACTGTAAGCCTAGTGGATGTGAGGAAGTGGCCTGGATGAAAGGAAAGTGAACATGTGTCCAATTACTGGTTTGCATTTTTAAAGACAATTTTGTTTCTGGATAAATATTGCTATGCATTCCATGTGAAGAGTAAAGGAGAAGTCCACCCAACCAAAAATTCATTTGAATTTAAAGAAGAATAATAAAACATTGCAGAATATTTCATAAAAACTTTGATTCAAATTTAAATAATAAAAAATAAAATGCCAAAAAAAATTGAAATGAATGTGATGTGAGTGACATAATCAACTCTAATTTGCATATCATTGTTTTATGTATATAACTGTTTTGAGTAAAAAAAAACAAGGGAAATTACTATATTCAAATAATTTTTAGTTGATGTGGACTTGACATTTAACTCATCCTCTACCCCTCCCATCCCTGCCCAAATAAGTGTAGAATCTAATCTTGAATATCAAAAGCAGCAATTAAGAAGTAAGATTTAATAAATGCAGGTCTGAATAGAATTTCACATGAAAATAAAAGAGGAAAAAAGAGCTGCGTAGGAACGGGGAAGGAATATAATTTCACAAAAAAATCCCCGAACCACAAAAAAACAGAGTTTTTAACCAGGGTCCCCGCACTCACCAACACAACGATCTTTCAGATTCGGCCACAGACCGTTTCTCATTCTTTGCCGGGTTTTTAAAGGAGAATGAAACTCTTGGAGCAAGTTAGCTTTTGTGAAAGCAGAAAAATCAAAGAATAAGATCAACAAAAGTTTGAGTAAAATAGGACTAGCAATAGAAGAGTTATGAGCATTTGAATGTCGAGATCACTAATGCTATGGAGATCCTCCCATTGGCAAGCCAACCAAGATCTATGATGTCACAGATGAACAACTCTCCCCTTTTGGACACTGAAAATATACCCCAAAATATCTCTTTTTGCTCATTCTAAGCATATGACAAACAATTCATCAATGATATAATGTTGTGAAACCTCTGTACTTGTCCTCTCATAAAGAGAACACATCACCTTGTGATAGACTCTATAAAAGTGAGAATATAACTGAAATAAGTACTAAAGTAATGAGGGAGTTGTACGTGTGTGACATCACAGATCTTGGTCGCATTGCCAATGGGAGGATCTACATGGCATCAGTGATCTCAATATTCAAATGCTCATAACTTTCTTATTATTCATTCAATCTTCCTCAAACTTTCAACAATATGTTTCTTTGATTTTTCTCTTTGATATGGATTCAGCTGGTTTCAAGGGTTTCATTCTCCTTTAATGATATATGAAACAAAGTCCGTTCGCCGCTTTTGCCTCATAATGCTTCGGCAATTCAACTGCAATTCCAATCATTTCGCGATGGATATTGCCGTGTTTTTTTTTGTGGTTCCTGACTTTGCTACGTAATGAAATTTCATGATTTTTGTTCAGTCGTGAAGAAGAATGTCTATGCTTTATATTGATTATAATATCAATGTGGCGCAAGTGTGATTTTTAAGTGAAAATATGCTTTGTTTATTCACATATATTTCTTTATAATTTTTTATAAGCTAAATATCGGTTACCAAAATATGTTAAATATGCATATCATTTTACTGTTCAGAAAATTCAAACTTTTATCTATATAATAAGACCAATCTTGAGAGGAATAAACAATTCTAAGAGCAAAAAACGCTGATTGGAAAGATCGCCTTCAATGGGCTGCTGTCAGCTCACTAGCTGCTCACTGCTCTTGGTGTGACGTCACTCAGCTGGAGCGCTATGAAAATAAGTCATTTTTGAGAGCTGATTTCTGCAAACTCTAATCACTATTTTAAAAAGTGAAGTTATATATCTGATTAGTAATACTTTTTCTTTACAATGATGACCACAAAAAGTCATTATAAAATACTTTTGATTCTTCGGGTGTGTACTTTAACTCTCGATTGTGAAACGGGCCCCTGGGGTAAAATACTAATTTCCTTGATAAAATTTTCTCACCCATTGTAAACTATTTAAAATACTCCATATACTAGTACTACACCATAGCTTGTATACACAAATGAAATGCAGATTATTAATTCTCAACTTTGATATATAACTCTCTATTCTATACTCGATCTCTCAAACAATAGCGAGTTTTCGCAATACTACAGAGACGCTTTCTGGAACGTTGAGAATCTATTGAAAATGCTCGTCAAATTACAATGAACGGCTTAGAGGTCATTGTCGAACATTGGTGAACCAGGACGGCAGATCGTCCTAGGATTCGGAGCTGACGAAAAATTGCAAATATATGTCTTTTGCCCAGAGTCGAGGACGAAAATGCTGTTTTGATTCACCGTTTTTCGACAAAGGTAGCTTAACTTTCTTATGAAGGGATTTATATAATAAAATTTAGATTCTCAACGTCCCAGAAAGCGTCTGTGCAGTGTAGCGAAAAACTCCCTATAACACGCTGAAATTAAGTGACAATACGTCATTGACATAACTAAGCTGAGACTTCCCTGCTTTGGTCAGGGTCCGGTTGCATAAAGAGTTGCGATCAAACTCAACTTAATTAATTTTCAACCAATGAAATGAGCGTATTACGGACTTGTGCTTGATTTCTTGAGTTGCGATTAAACGAAACTCTTTCTGCAAAGAGGCCCCAAAAGATTAAAAGCGTATTTGATACCTTATAAGTCAACGGTCAGCAAAATGATACCGAAATCACGCATGATAGCTTTGAAAACGTGCGTCCTTTACGAAATGTTTGCTTTAGCCCATCTCGAAGATTGAGAGAGTACATTAATATTCTTGTCGGTATGGAAACCGTTGGTCCCGATGCTTACAGAACGTGACGACTATAAAGAAAAGACAATGTCGCGTTCGTCCTATATTCCAAACAGTCAGCGAGCGGGAAATTAAGCATTGGCTTATAATATAAAAGGGAAAAGATGTGTATTTTATTATTGGATACATAAACAGCAAATTTGGCATTGAATTTAGATGCCATGTATCTGTAATGCCTAAGGGGGTGTTTCAAGAAAATATTTGCGATCAACTGCAAATTTCGGTCGCAAAATTACAAGATATTAAGATGCCATTTATCTGTAATGCCTAAGGGAGTGTTGCAAAAAAATGCAATCAATTGCAATTTCGGTCCCAAATTTACCAGTTATAGGTAAACTTGAACTACATGTATTTAAAATCAATTCATAGATGTTATGAAAGAAGACCAGCATTCAGTTGTAAATTGCAAGAAGTATGGTTGATTTTTTTTTACCTAAAATTGACTTGCATTCGAGTGCAAGTTTCTTCCAACATCACTTTATTCACACCAACGAAACCCACTACAGACCGAAGGATAGTGTAAAGTAAGCCTATTGCTGGTCATATGATTGATTTACATGTGCGACTGTCGCATAACTTTACAATAACTAGGACTAAAAATTGTATAATGGCTGCATTTCCTCGGGAAATATTATATTGATTGATACTGTATGAACAAATATCATGAAAGACACATTCACGCGTTAATGGTCTACTATCGAGAAAAGTGACAATTGTGTATTTCCTTTCATTGCATACACGTATATGTTGCCTGTTTCATTTTACTATGTCAAGTTGAGGGAAAGAATATTGTATGTTTATGATGTTCATAAGAAGAACTAACAACTGTCAAGGGGCACATAAAGATTGCCGAGAAGCCATCGAAGTCACTTTGGCACATTTAATTAACCAGAAATACTCTTTCATCACGTCTACATTGGGAGCTATCTTTCAACTTTGTGAGAGATCTAGTGAAACATGAGCAAAGGTGAATATCCCGCCCGGGGGTGTCCGACTTATAAACATCCCGGTGTCTCAACCTCATTACTTTGATCATTTCATATCAAGACCAACATGGACGCAACGACTAAAGATGGAGCACCTGAGATCTCAGGGCACCAACGAATGATTGCAGCTGGGGTATTCGTCATTATTGCCACAGTTGCTATTCTAGGAAACAGTCTCGTCATCTTGGCAATTACTCTGTCCAGGAGATTACAAACGACAACCAATATATACGTCTTTGCATTATCAATAACTGATTTCCTGATTGCAATCATCCAGGTCATTCAAGCCGTAATGCTGCTTGTAAAGAGCAGATCCAAGTTCCTACTGACAGTGTGCTCTGGAGCGGCAGTGATGAATTTCTTTTTGCTAGGGAGCAGCGTAGGCGCCTTGGTACTTATCGCCTGGAACCGGATGCAGATCGTCACCAGCAAGCCATCCTCCCCATCGAAGCCAACAGCCAAGAAAGCCGTTGCCAGTATCATCATCGTTTATTCGTTCATTGGCTTGAGTTTGCTCGGGGCGGGGTTGATAGATGGGATCGAGTTCGGAAACTTTCGGGGAATGTGCAACTACTTAGGAGGAAATATCACCGATTACACGTCAGGCATCTATATATTCTGTATGTTGGTCATTATAATAGTATGCTATGGTCGTATCTATCATTATGTCAGGAGTCATCGACGTCCAGTAGCTCAGATGAACCTCAGACGTTTCCCAAACTATCCGGGAAGCATGCAGGAAACAGGTGTGGACAAGCACTCATCAGTGATGGCTTCTACAAGCTTGAATGTAACAATGACCGGTGCCTCACAATGTACTCCGATTGCAGAAACTGTTAGTGGTTCGGAAACAATGAGGATTGCTTGCAGACAGAAGACGGTCTCTACATCGGTAGGTATTTTGGAGCTGTCAAAGACACCTTGCGAGAAAAGTGGCCTTCCACAGCCTGGAGAGTTGTCA
Organism: Lytechinus pictus; assembly: GCF_037042905.1. Classification (NCBI taxonomy): domain Eukaryota; kingdom Metazoa; phylum Echinodermata; class Echinoidea; order Temnopleuroida; family Toxopneustidae; genus Lytechinus; species Lytechinus pictus. Next base: position 21,982,033 of record NC_087248.1, on the reverse strand, counting down.
AGGAGGTCTGCGGATGATTCTTCAGTCACTGATCAGGTTCTTAATTTGTCACCAACTAACATGACTAAGGAGATAAGCCTGGATAAACAATGTATTCCTAAGAAAAAAAATTTGGCTTCTTCAGGTGTTGGAGAATTATCAACCACTTCTGGGAAAGCCAAGACCGACACCAATACTCTAGTTAACATCAACCAAGGATGTACCATGCTATCTTCGTATGTAAGTGCAGCTGAAAGAAAGATAGACATCATGAACTTGAATCTTCAAGAAGATGATTTAAAGCAAGGAGCTAATGCGGTTGATTCGTGTATAAGGGTAAATCCCAATTCATGCAAGGCTGATCACAAAACTTTCGGTCGGTCCCATCGATCAACTGCTGCATTATTCTTGAACAGGTCAAAAAACCTTCAGACGAAAGCATCAAAGTGTCAGGACTGTCATGATGTCCCCTCTGTCGTTCAACGGGAACATCCGAATCGCATTAATACTGAATCAAGAATAACATTCAACATGCTCCTACTTGTGGTGACATTCTTTACCTGTATGACACCTACCATCATCCAGCTTCTGATCCCGGGTCAGCAAGATTCAAACTGGATCATTTTCCTGATCCTCTTCTCCAACTGCTGCTGGAACCCCTTGCTTTACGCTTGGAAACATCCGGACTTCAAGCACACATTCGGCTGTATCATCCGCGGAAAGTTCTCCAGGATCAGAGACCCGGTACCATGGCTAAGACGTCGGATAACTTCAAATGGTTGACACGCTTGCGTCAAATTCTTAAGCCGTCAAAACATGTTGTGTCTCGACGTATCCCTCTGAGCCCCTACGATTTTCATTGATTATATTTTGCACACCTTTATTCATAAGATCACGATTTGAAGAATAATTTCATTCCACCAGAATTAGCAAAAATCTGTCTATATTTCTTACATGATGATAATGAAGATGATGATGATTTTTCATTTATTGAAATTACTAACGATACTACCAATTACAGTAATGGTAATAAGAATAAATACTGTATAATAACGAACTTGATTGTGAAAACTACTACAAACAAATTTCATGTTGTCTATTGCATATTTTGTTGTGTCTCTAGAGACTCTTTATTGTACTCGTCGTCAGAAATAAATACATTAATGTATTACACACCCACACAAAATTTGAACGAAATATTAAAGTAGTATTTGCAGAAGAAAAACTAAGAAATGAGCACGCTTCTTGAATTCAATCCCCAAAAGCAAGAGTACTTTTTATTTTAAACATAATAAATATTTGCAATAAAAATGGGCAAACAAATTCTACGTGATCACCTATTTTTGTGGATAATATAATTATGGTGATGCGAATTATTATGATGTTGCCTTAGTAATGGTATGATTCCGCCCACATTCAATGATCATGACTACAGGACACTTAATTGACTGTTCCTTTTAGCATAATTTAATTTAGGGCGACGAGAAGACTCTGCATGATTTTATTTCGGATGTTTCAAGCATCTAATATCACGGAATCGTTTGGATTGAGCTAGGCCCTTATCTGCGTAGACGCAATTAGTAATATTCTTGAATCGAAGTTGGTTTTCTTAGCTAAAGGTCTATTTAAATAACTATACTTTCTACAGACAATTACCCCAAAAATCTAGATTTGACAATCATGAATGCCACAGTGTCAGCTCCGGTTGATGAGATTATTCCAGAACTTGGAGAATGTGAAAAACTAATTGCAGTTGCTGTATATGTTGCCATCGCTATACTCGGTATGTCCGGTAACAGCCTCGTCTTGATCGCAGTTGCATGCTCATTGAGAATACGGACGATCACCAACATCTTCGTCGTCGCGTTGGCTATCACCGACCTTCTCACGGCAATCCTCCAAATCCACCATGCCATCTTTCTTTTGTTGGCGTCGAAATCGAGACACGATTTATGCTTGATAATAGGGCCAGTCAATTTCAATTTGATAGGATACAGTATGGCGACTTTGGCCCTCATAGCCGTAAATCGTATGCAGGTTGTCACCAATATTAAGCCCTCGTCCTGCTTCAAGCCAACGGCAAAGAAGGCCATAGCCAGTATTCTAGCATCGTTTTCTCTCTTGACCTTGTGTAGCTCATTGGAAATCGCCTTTGGACACATCAAGTTCCAAAGAATAAGTGGGATTTGCGATTATGTTGGACCGACAGCTGTAGATTTCAGCATCAGTCTTGGACTTTATATAGTATTCATCTTGACGGTTATAGTATTCTGCTATACCAAAACGTATAGACACGTTAGGCAGCATTTCCGCAAGGTCGCTCATGATGGACTTTCCACAGAGAATGAGAACACACCATCTAAAGAGCCTCCACAAGAGAAAGCATTCGAAGGACAAAGGTTTGTGATTGATCAGGAAACACAGGACACAACTTGTCATCCAGCAAATGATGATGTACAGAGGTTTTCACCGGTTACAGCCAGTAGTAAAACACATTATCATGATCGCAGAAATATCTCGTCTTCATCACAGAAAATGTTGGTCACTCCCGGAAATTCATCCCAGATTCCAGAGGTATATAACCACAGCCAGCCGAACAGCCCTAAGAAATTAACTCCACCGTCGATGGCCGAGCCCTTTCCAAGAACATGTATGGACGAAATCTCATCGGGTCATCAAGGTTGCCACATTGCTGGTAATGAGAATGATCATGATGGTGGCAACCAAAATGTTTTCAGCATTGATGTAGCATCGACCGTCATGGCCGTTGCCTCGCGGTCGAACCGCATTGACCGACACGACCGAATATCCGCAGAATTTCCGAACCGAAACAAGATTGCTCGGATCCGTCAGAACAATCGTATCAAGGCTGAGTCAAAGATCACCCTCAACATGATACTGATCGTCATTACATTCTTTGCTTGTATGACTCCAAGTATGATCATCTTGTTTATTTCAGGCAAGCAAGACTTCGGTTGGATCAGTTTTCTGACGCTGATCTCGAACTGTTGCTGGAATCCTATAATTTACGCTTGGAAGCATCCGGACTTCAAGCACACGTTTGGCTGCATCATCCGCGGAAAATTCTCTAGGATCAAAGACCCGGTACCTTGGCTGAGACGTCGGCTACGTGCGAACTGAAAGACTGCTTTTGGCCAAATGCTTTTTTTTTTTGAAAATTATATTTAGAAATCTTAATTAGTGCTTAAATCAAAATCAGTTTAGAAATCTCTTTGGAAAGCCTGTTTTCTTACCAAGAGTTTTTTTTTAATTATTGTTTTGTGTGTTTCTTTTTTTATCAGGGGGGTGGGCCTTATATGTCAAATTAGTAAACTAATGATAACCGGAGTGTTAAGTTTTTGGCGGTTATCTATGGAAAAAAGGGAAAATGGCTCAGAGTGTACTCTCTGTGGTTTTGAAAGAATTGCTGTAAAAATTAGTGATGAACATGGAGGCAATTAACACAAAGGCCTCCTCACCCTGTCTATAATGCCATTTGTTGGTTGGTAGTTCTTCATCATTCTAGGTGAAATGTGCAAATAAATAAGAAGTCATTGCAAATAAGGCGAGTAACGTTAAAATATAAAAATAGTGAGATCGTTGGACTTTTATGCGGCTCTATCACAAGAGCTTGTCAAAAGGGGTGCGTTTCATGAGAGAATTTGTCAGACAAGTCCTGTTTTATCCGACAATTACCATAGTCACAATGCTTCTCAGGCTATCAAACTTTGGGAAATTTGTCAGATCTGACCACTAGTCGGACAAAATCTCCGAGATAAAACAGGACTTGTCGGATAAAACGCCATGGTATTGACCTACATACAGACCGAACAACACTATTTTCTTTCTAATTCTGAAGGTTTTAAATTTATACCAATCTCATCAATCAATGAAGGTCACAAGGGCGTAATATCATGTTTCATGATAACATAAAGAGGTGTAACTTAAAAAGGTAAGATTGATATTTTTACAAATTGATTGTAAATTTGTGTTCATGCTTTGCCATTGACTTGGCGTTACGATGAATTGTAGAATTATTGATTGTTTTATGTTACGGGGATAAGGCCTCACTGTTTTTTTTTAATCTTTTTTTCTCTTTGCTCTTCTCCCCTCCCCTTTTTATTTTTTTCTCACTACGTGAAATATTATAGGGGCAGGCGCCCCTGGTGCTGGTACCACCGCCACTGAAATGAACAGTATATTGTCGGGTTAAGAACAGGATCGTTTCATATTAGCCGATGAACATGATATTATCATTCTTGAAAAGGGTCTATTGACTCTATATATTATTTACTATGCCTAATTTTCACGTGATCTCTCGGTCTCCATCGGATATCATGTTTCATTTCCCTCCCCTTAGTCTAATACCACCTGTTATCTACATGTGTTATCATTAATTATTAGTTTGTGAAAACTTTTAAGAAGATTTCCCCCGTCTTTTATTCTCTTTCACGTCCCATCAGTCTATCTTTTTTCATTCTATTCATGTCCCTCTTTACTATTACAAATTTGTCGTGTAGAAATTAGAGGCAGGCACAGACCTCGATAGGTCAGTGACCTACTGTCTGTCCCTCATATCCGCTTCACGATAGTTTTTGCTTTGCCTTTTTTTGGGGGGGTGTTTTTGTTATTACGATATGCTATTTATGATTCTTAAGAGATGTGAAAATTAATCAATTGAATTGAAGTAAATAGCTATAAATTTGTTCCCTTATCTGCACCACTTTTTCTATGTATCCTTTACTCAATGACGTATTTAGAGTTGGGGCCAAGACACAACCTTGCTTAATTCCACTGCTGATCCAAGTGGCTTTTAAGTGACGCCATTGTAGTATTCCCCTTATTAATGCACTTGTCACATTGAAGACTCCCACACACAAGTAAGAAAAAAGTTAAAGCAGTAGTTGCAGAAGAAAAACGTAGAATTTAGCAAGTATCTCACATTTCATCCACGTAAACGATAGAACTTTTATTGAAAACGTGATGAACATATTGAATAAGAATAAAATTATTTAATTTTCAAAGTGTAAAATGAATTACACTTAATTGGGCAAACATATTCACATTAGTGATCACCAATCTTGTGTTTGACTTGTGGGAACAGGAGTGATTGTTCTGTCGATGTTGCCTTGGAAACGGTACGATGCCAGCTAAATTGTTCTACGGTCATGTTCCAAACCAGACATTTCGTTGACTGTTCTTGTTAACAAAATTTAATTTAGGGCGGGAAAAAAATAGGTGGAGTGCCCCATTATTATACGTGCATTTCAAGCATCTAATATGTCACTAAATCTTTAAAGTTTCAGACCTTTATCGGTATGGAAGCAATTGCAGTATTAGTGCGACAGACATTATTATCTTAGCTGAGGGAGTATTACAGACCTATAGTAGCACAAGTGTATATATTGCAAGATTGCCATTCGCATGATTAGCTAGGTGATAAAGTCCAACATACTCCATGTTACAGAACATTCTATATTTATTGTTCGATTAATAAATATGAACATAATCTAATTCCAACGATCCTTTCCACTGCCAAAAATTAGAATTGACAGTCATGAGTGGCACAGAGTCAGTTCCGGACAAGAACACTCCAGAACTTGGAGATTATGAAAAAGCAACTGCGGTCGTTATATATTTTGCCATTGCTGAACTTGGGATATCTGGCAACAACCTCGTCTTAATCGCCGTCGTACTCTATAGAGAAAACGAACGTCTTTGTGGTCGCCCTGGCCATCACCGATCTCCTCACAGCGATCATTCAGCTACCCCAAGCTATTATTCTGCTGTAGACGTCGCAATGGAGGCACTTGCGCGATGCGTGTTTGATCTAATGCCCGGCGCAAACGTACTATGCGATTTGTTGAGATCCGAATTTCAAAGAAATAAGAAACACATTTGATAAGAACATTCCAACCAATTAATATTGGCGATCAGAGTCCAGAATAGTGGTATGACTACGGAATAAAAATTCAGTGTAATTCGAGCCTCTCTGTAGGAATAAAAGCAAATTCAAATCCAAATTGCAATTATGTCATCATCGGCTGCGACTTGAAGCAGATTTGGACCTTACTTCGACCACAGGGCTTGCCGCAAAGCAAAATTATTATTTTGTTATTCCTAACATCATACCGAAATCATTTTACTTCTTGAAACTTTCGCATTTAATGCAAAATGTGATTTATTAAAAAATCGCGTCGTATCGGATCGCATAGTGTGCGCTGGGCTTTAGGGCCCATCAATTTCAACTTGATAGGGTACAGTATGGCGACTTTGGCCCTCATAGCCGTAAATCGTGTGCAAGTTGTCACCGATAACGTCTCCCTTTCGGCCAACAGCTACAGTAAGAAAACTACAGCCAGTATTTAGCATCGGTTTCATTCTTGACCTTATGCTGTTTGCCCGAAATATATTTTGGCCATACTACTTTCAGGAGAATTAGAGGGATCTGCGATTACAATGCTCAATTGTATGTTGGCATCAATCTGGCACTGAATATAGTATTCTTCTTGATAGTGATAATATTCTGCTACACTATATAGACATGTGAGGCGCCATTTCCACCAGGTTGCTCATCTTCATGATGGATTTTCCACAGAGCAGGAAAAGACAAAGACTACATTTTGCCTGATGAGTAGGTTTGATGAACCTGAAAATTCATAGCTTTGCATGTTTGCGGGCAATATTTACAAAAGGGTGGTCCCCATCTTTTGCGATAACATGGGATGTTTTCAAGAAAAGGACATAGATGCGATCACCTGATGGTTCGAAGTTAGCCGAGGGCCATTCTTGCCCAATTCAAAGTTTCCCCCAAGACCTGCCCAACATGGCAGAAATTGGATTCTAAGGAATTTGTTGTCAATAACATGTTGAAAGAAGATAATAAGAGTCTAGTTACTAGGTTCCCCAAGCAAAGGAATTGGTAAATTGGTATATTTGAAAAGTAAATAATGAAATATTGATTGAATAATAAAAACTTTGGGAATTCAAAAAGATTCGACATTTTAGATTCAATTCCATATAGACATAAAAATCAAAGACCACATATATGATAATTCATCTATATCAAAAAATATTTATTGTTCGCTTACAATACATACAGTATATATTTTCTGATTAGACAAATACAAGCAGGTAATCATTTCTTGCTCATACATGAAATTCTGGAGTGCAATCATATTATATTTCATATAATATGTGATATATTTTCTGAGTAATTAACTTCATAATCTTTATGTTGTTAATGTTTGAAAAGTATACATGTACACATGTGTGTGTGTTCAATATTGTATATTACCATAATGAAATGTAAAGGTAAAATGTAAGCAATGGTTCTGAATAGAACAACTTACAACAATGCACATCTAGCAATATTTTAGAGAAATAGGTTTATTAGCCCAAAAATAGATTTTCATAATATGTATACATGTATATATTATGTGCTACAATATCAACTGGCTTTGCTGAGAACATCAATATGTTGCCTTGAATCAAAGGAAAATAAGGCAGTAAAAAATAAGGGCAATATGTCTTTACTGTATATGCCCTGAAAGTACAGACACAGTTAATATCATGTAAATATTCCCTTCAGCTGTATGTAATGCATGTATAATATTGACTTGTTTTGATGAGAACATATTTCAAGCTTGTATCTTGATCAAATAGAGTGTGGAATATGGCAGAGTGTTGCCCTCGTTTTCAGTACAGCTACGTGCAGTGCAGGGGACCCTTGTTGAGGGCGATATTGCAATTGCACCCGTGTACCTGTATAGATTTGAGGTAGCCAGATATATGAATTTTTGTTTCACACATACATGTATACTGACAGATGTTATGTTATGCTCTCTGTAATAATAAATTGCATTTTCTATATCTCTGTCTCCTTTGTTGAAATCTTTGTGACACTGCATCATTTATTGAACAGCTGTAAATCACAACACAAATAATATTCAGCTACAAGTGCCAAAATATGAATGTTGAATCATATACATGAATAAAAGGCAATAGTATATGCAGTGGCGGACCGTGACCCGGAGGAGACAAAGCATTGGAGGGGCACAGCATTGTTCACAAACAATACAGTGCCCCTCCAATGCTTTGTCTCCTCCAGGTCACGGTCCGCCACTGAGTATATGACTTACTGATTTGGGCGTTAAGACATTATGCACTTAGGTTAGTACTCTTGTGGTAGCGATTTAGATGTGAGATCAATTTTAGAATCCGGTCTATTTGACACAAGCAGAAAATGAGCAAGTGCTTGGAAAATAATTGAATGTTAGATATTAATATCCATATCTGAAGGTACAATTTATCAGTACAAAATGGCATTTGCCTAGTGGTAAAGTATTAATCAATCGCAAATTCCAATTTTTTGCAATCCCTAACCAATCCATACAACATAGCTGAAGAATTTTGAGTTGAAATCTGTACTTACTGTTATAAAAAGTCTGCAAGGTTTTGCTAGGATGCAGCCATCATCGTCAGGCAACAGAATGAGACTGCAGAGTGTTTGGAGATTGTTTGCGAGGGCCTTGGTGGGGAAATTTAGCAGATTCAAGGATGTGACGTGATCTTCTTTCGATAGGAGCTCAGGGGGACAATTGGCATCTGAAATGGCTCGAAGACTTGTCCTGAGTGTGAGAAAGGTCAGGAAAGATCAGGAAAACCTCCCAAAAATGTAGTGCAGTCTCATTCCCCGCCTGAAGATGATGCATGCATCCCGTTGAAACGTAGTAGAATATATTACAAAGTTTGTTCTGATTTTGATTCATAATTCATCAACCTATATTTGAATTTGGACCAAATGGATGATATTCTTCAAGGCTTCACCCCTACAAACTACTCTTATACTTCAAAAAGAATTAAATGACATCCATGAAATGTCAGCAGGGTAAAGAATAAAGAGAGGCAAATGAAGTGTGTTGCCAATTTGCTTGACATAATCCAAATCACAACTTTTAACTCCAGTCCGAGAAACAAACGATATTATAACAGGATCAAATAAAATGACCTTTCGTATGTACAAATGGATTAATATTACATCTCGAATTGATTAGGGAAAAAAAAGGAGTAAGAACTCGTAATTAGCACAAACACAAGGCAGTATGCCATTAGATTTGTTTTTCTTTCAAAGGTACAGTATATTATAAAGCACAAGCCCACATGTGTTTATCAGTACTGGGTAGTAATATGCAACATTTTTTTAAGGCAGATATTGCTTCTCAGCCACTTTTCATTTTTCCTAAACATTTGGTTTGCTTAAGCAATTCCAGAACATGATGATATAACAATTAAGTCACTCTGACCTTCTCTAAAACTACCGCTCACTGTCACTCCTTGAATCCGACTTTAATGATTGTAACATAAAATGAAGAAAACAAGGTGCGAAAACAGTTACACACCACTTATAATTCATCTGAAGGCTTATTAGCACTGTGGGTAACACTGAGTATGACCTTGCCCATTGTTTTATTCTCATCCATGTACTGGTGAGCGGCCGAGATCTCCTCTAGCTGGTAGACGCGATCAACGATCGGTTGGAAATAAGGTTGCTTTCCTGGAGCTGAGGGTGTGAAGTGAAACAGGGCCCTCTCAGTGAATGCCTTGATCAAATCAGCTTTGTACTGCAGAGAAATCAGAGAGAGACATATATTCCATACAATAAATTCCATAGAATAGATAGAAAGAGAAGAATAAAGGAAAAGGGAAGGAAGGAAGGAAGAAAGAAAGAAGATAGAAAGGGAAATAGATGGATAGACAGATGGATAGATAGATTGATGGATGGATGAATAGATAGATAGAGAGATTGATGGATAGATAGATAGATAGATAGATAGATAGATAGATGGATGGATGGATGGATAGATAGATAGATTGATGGATAGATAGATAGATGGATGGATGAATAGATAGATAGACAGATTGATGGATAGATAGATAGATAGATAGATGGATGGATGGATAGATGGATGGATGGATGGATAGATAGATAGATAGATAGATGGATGGATGGATAGATTGATAGATAGATAGATAGATAGATAGATAGATAGATAGATAGACAGATAGATAGATAGATAGATAGATAGATAGATAGATAGATAGATAGATAGATAGATAGATAGATGGATGGATGGATGGATGGATGGATGGATGGATGGATGGATGGATGGATAGATAGATAGATAGATAGATAGATAGATAGATAGATAGATGGATGGATGGATGGATGGATGGATGGATGGATGGATGGATGGATGGATGGATGGATAGATAGATAGATAGATAGATTGATGGATAGATAGATAGATGGATGGATAGATAGATAGATAGATAGATAGATAGATAGATAGATAGATAGATGGATAGATAGATATATAGATAGATAGATAGATAGATAGATAGATAGATAGATTGATGGATGGATGAATAGATAGATAGATAGATAGACAGATTGATGGATAGATAGATAGATAGATAGATGGATGGATGGATAGATAGATAGATAGATAGATTGATGGATAGATAGATAGATGGATGGATAGATAGATAGATAGATAGATAGATAGATAGATAGATGGATAGATAGATATATAGATAGATAGATAGATAGATAGATAGATAGATAGATAGATAGATAGATAGATAGATGGATAGATAGATAAATACTATAGATAGATGGATAGAAAGATAGTGATTCAACATGCTTTGTACTGAGACTACCCAGTTCATAGCCTTTTTACAGGTGAGAGCATATATTCTGGTCCATGCCTTGCATCGACCAGAATGTGAATATATAATAAGGGGACATGGAGAACTGGTGATGAAGCTCATTTTATATCTGGTAATGCTTAAGGTCGGTCCCAGAAGTGAATAATCATATCTGTTTGATACATGTGTGTAAAATAATCCATTATACGCACACACACAGCAAACACCTCTTACTTCTTATCTGAGATGCCTCACGGCATCTAAATTCCACTGGTAAATCTACTCCTTGCCGCTCATCTACTGTCTCAACTCATCTACTCTTCTCAACTACTCAACAACTAGTACTCACCACCATTCATCTATTCATTGCTCCAAGTCATAACATTTTTCAGATATGGCTTATTTCACTTTTTAATACTCAGCTAGAGCATTGGTAAAGTGTCAATAATAAAAATTTTACTGTATTGACTAACATTATCATAATAATAATAATAATAAAAATATGTCCATTTATATAGCGCAGTTACTATGTGCATATACTCAACTGCGCTTTGATATCATATTATTACCCCAGCTGTAGCTAAGCCGCCATATTAATAGGCGCTAAAGTGTTCAAGGAATAAATCCTACATACCCATTCACCTCAACTGGGTCGAGTGCAGCACAATGTGGATAAATTTCTTGCCGAAGGAAATTACGCCATGGCTGGGATTCAAACCCATGACTCTGTTTCAAAGTCCAGAGACTAATCCACTGGGCCACAATGCTCCACATTCTATTTATACAAATGTGTAGAGGTGATTCAATCCTCTCTCAAATGTTAAAATTACAATTTTGGCAATGTTTTTAATCAAGAGCCCTATCTCGGTAATGATAATACTTTTTAAAAAGGGCCAATTCAATAATTTTATCAATCTTATATTGCCAAATCTTACAAATGATGTGATTGCGTATAGAAAAGCCACAGACAAAGAATATGTCTTGAAGTTTTCAGCCTGTTCCATGCTTTGGAATAAGTATTATATGCAAAAATAAAAGTTTTTCATTTCTTTTTTATCAGGCACCCAACTAATTTCAGGTAAAAATCACAGAATTTATCCTTTAAAACAAACGAATGGTAGTGATGCATCAGTCAGTCAAGGCAAGCAACATTTTTCACTTGCATTCGTTAATTTAGGGTGCATTTCCGAGGTCGGACATGGGTGGGTAGCAGTCCATGTGGAGAGTGACCCCCCCCCCCCCCCCGAGCTTTTTGCCTGTCAAATTTTTCAGCAAAGGAATTAAAGGGAACGAACCCCTATTTGGAACCCCTGGCTAGATTATTCAACCTCTTACCTCATCTGATCTTGGTCTGAGGGTGGTGCCTCGGATGCTGATGCGTTTACGAAGAACAGCTCCCAGAAGGGCGCCCTCTACCTTGGGTCCGCCCATCAATCCATACAGCACCCACGTGGCATCAGGAGCCATAGCCTTTACATTCTTCTCCCAGTACGATCCTCCGACGCAATCTAGGACAATGTTCACTCCTTTTCCTAGAATAGAAAATCACAGTGGGTCATATTCCGTTAATCAAACCCAAATTTAACTCCAAACAAAAAGGAATTTCACTTTATACTTCTATGGAATGCTATTTTTCATCTACTATCTTTAAAATTTATGAAAAAGATCATTTGTATACACACAGCATTTTCTCACATTATTATACAGCGAGGGGTAATAATATGGTACCAATTATCAAGCGCAGTAGAGTATAGAGTACTTGCACTGTATAAATGGACAAATCATTATTTTTTCAGAATAAAATCATGACTGAGACACTGAGTTAGTAACTAGCACACGACAACAGTATGGTCTAATTTAAGTTAGGGTTAATACCCAAAATAAGAATACCGCACAAGTTAAGCCATATTTTTCCTACATGTGAACAAAATGGCCGGAATTCACAAAATATTTTCAACTGAATAAATTATTTATACACATTCCATGCATAAAGTAGCCTTAATTCAGCCTGTGCATAAAAAAAGGTCCAAAAGAATGTGCACTTCTGTCTGTTAAATGGAGCTAGATTCATACTTCAACAATGGAAACTGGATGTTCTCCATAATTAAGCTTAGGAAATTGAACAAAAGAGTGGTTTATTTTTGTTGAATCATACCTTGCGTAACCTCAAGAACTTTCTCCGCAAAATCCACCTCCTTGTAATTGAAAGCCTCCGCAGCCCCTAGACTTCGGGCCTTCTGAAGCTTAGCCTCTGTACCAGCCGTCACAATGGGGATGCCTCCAGCCTCCTTCACAAGCTGAGTGGCAGCTGTACCAACACCGCTTCCACCAGCATGGATCAAGACTATGTCCCCTTTCTTCAAGCTGGCTGTATCAAGATATAACAGCAGGGCAATTCCATCAAGTATGTGCTTTTGCCCCACCCCCCTTTATGAAACCTTCCTAAAATGATTTGTCTCTGTTTACTAGTTCACATAAACAGTTGTAATAATGCTCTCAAATCCACTAGATACAACCCAAAGAAATTCAAGTAGATCAACCCTCGAGGGCCACTTCCATTGACGAGTAGATGCCATGCGCAACCTAAACAAGTATTTTCCATGTTCTGAAAATGCACCCCTTGACAAGTATTGGCATGTGAAACCCTACCCTTAACAAGTATTGGAAACAAAATGGTACCCTTGACAAGTAATCCCTGAATTGACCCCCTAAGCAAGTACGATATCTTAATTATTATGTCAGACGTGATCACGGACATCAGCTTTACCTTGACTTTCACGGGGACTTTCATTGGGTGTAGTACAACCCCAGACACCTCGATCAAAATTGGACCCTAAACAAGTAGTGTTGGGGCAAAAAGTACATACTTTATAAAGTATATTAGTCTTTTTATACCCTCGCAAATTGGACCGTAAACATTCCTAGCATACCCTTTTTTCATTATTTTAGGTTTAGGGTTAGGTTTACGATAGGGTATAGTATCAAATCCAGGTTTGAATTTAGTCATTCCAATAGTGCATGGAATTTACAGCGGAACAATTGTCGTCGGCGCAAATGTCATGGAACCAATGTATCTTGGCCTGACATTTTGCTGACCAAATGATGCATGCACATGAGTTCATTTGGCGATCTATCCTTACGCGAGTTGAGGCTCTGTTCAATCTATTGCACTAAGCCATTACGCTGAGTGCAATGGGGTGAACACAGTCTCAACGAGAGTGGATAGGTTGCATAATGAACGAATGAAGACATGCATCATTTGTTTTATACAACAAATTTTCTAGATTCTGTTATTTGACAATAGAGAAGAAAAAAATAAAAGCAGATGTAATTAAGACACATTTCGCCTTTGTCCAACAATTCATTTTCTCTGAAACTTTTTCCCCGTGCATGAAAGCAGTTGATTGTTTTTGTTCTTTTGTGACCCACTTTTGATTCATTAATCTGAGCACACACAGTCAGCCTTGTTGATGCGCTTACTCTGATCCGCGCAAACACACACACACATACAAAATGTACATACACACACATGTTTAGTAGTACCAAGTGGTACACACTGAGGGAGAGAGCTCAACCGTGCAATGGGAAAATAAAAAATGCACGGTCACCGTGCAATGGAAAATAAAATTTGCATGCAGCACAAAATGGATCAAATATATCAAGGCTTTCAACCAATCAAATTACAAGAATCTTTGTATGAGTTGTATAATACAAAATAACCATAGCTTGAGCATTTCATCATTCAATAAAAAAGTAAGAATGGAAAAATGGGTTACTTTACAAAAAGGCTAATTTTATGGAATTGCCCAGGAGCATGACTTTATTGGGAAAATCATGAGGAATATCATTTTAAAACTGACCGAGGGTTCTGAAATTGAGCTACTTTATTCTCAAAAGCCCTGTTCTGACACATACTACATTGAATCATCAGTGCAAGAGCTGATTTGAAATCAAGTTTCAATGGGTTTTTTTTTAGTCGCATTCAATTTGCAAAGCTCTAGGCAACAAACACATTTCATTTGGCCCTGTCACTTTTCATCTGTTCTGCAACTGGCTTATTATATTCTAATGTTACTCCTATGGATTCTTTGGTTTTGATAAGAAGCAGAGCTATGTTACCATGGCAATTGCCAATGATACCAAATTATAATAAAACAAAATAATGGGATGAAATTTTAAGCACCAGGCCAAGAAAACAATGAGTTTGTAAGATTAGAATAATATTAAGCTTTTAACATACCGATGAAGTACAGCAACTGAAAAGCTGTCAACCACACTTCGGGAATAGCAGCTGCTTCTTGGAAGGTCAGGTGGTCAGAAACAGGGATCAGATGATCTTCATGGGCTGTTGAATACTGTGCATTGCCTCCCCCTGGGAGAAGGGCCATTACTCGGTCACCTGGTGTAATGCGATAGAATCACTCTTTAAAAATAATATTCAGTTCATAATTCATACTCATCACACTACAATAGACAGTGTTGTTTTCCTGAATACACAATTTATATTGGGGTTGGAACTATTATTATGAAAATAATTTGCAATCATGTTTGATGAGATGCTTCAAGAGCATGATTAAACGGTTCAAATTATTCAAGATCCTTACCTATCTTCCATTTTCCAGGAGTAGAGTTGGCGAGATCATACACCTCTCCGGCAGCCTCCAGTCCAAATACTGATGTTGATCCTGGGGGGACGGGGTATAAACCACGCCTCTAAAAAGATAAACGATAGAG
The DNA here is from genome assembly GCF_037042905.1 of Lytechinus pictus. Taxonomy (NCBI): domain Eukaryota; kingdom Metazoa; phylum Echinodermata; class Echinoidea; order Temnopleuroida; family Toxopneustidae; genus Lytechinus; species Lytechinus pictus. The sequence continues at coordinate 21,966,610 of NC_087248.1, read as the reverse complement.
AAGGAATTAAGACTACATCTTTCATGGAACTGCTGTGAATTTCCTCCTTTGACTGTTTCAAAGAGCTACTAATGAGTCACTGAAATCTGAGATTTTAGTAACATACAAAATCCTAAGAAAGCGTAACGCTCAATTATTTGGTTTTGTCTTCAGGCCAGGGACTGTTGCACAAAGGGTTGCTTTTGAAATTGAATTAAAAAGAGTCATTCAAGCACAAATCTCAAACAACGCTTTCTGCAACCGGAACCAGATATTGAACAGCAAAGCCACACAACCTTTCTTCAAGACCAGGACCCCATAGTTTAGTCATTAATCGGTAAATGGAATGACCTATCAAAATCATTGTTGCATGTGCATTTTGCTTAGTAGACTGACTAGGAACCAATCAGAATTCTTCTTTCAAATAATCGATTAACTCTTTAAGAGCCATTGGCAGCTATAGTTGCCCATAGCCCTCAAGTGCCACTGGCAGCTATAGTTGCCCAAGTAACTTTTTTTTGTTCAACCAATTTTACAGCCAGAAAATCAACACCATATTCTGTGGTTTTTATGTTGTTATATTGGCAAGGAATTCACAATTGATTTTGTTATATAAAAAATAGTGGTTTACATAGACATTTTTTTAGTAAAATGGCATTTTTGCATCATTATTTTGAAGAGTTGATTTCGGATATTGCCGCGATCTGAATCAAGATTTCTCCTATAGACACGTGTGATATAAAGGTTGTGTGTAGCAATACACATACTTCTATGGGCAGAGCAAAGGCGAGTGTGCGAAGGCATTCAGCTCAGAATTGACCAATGACAGAGCGGTACGATGTCTCTCACCCAACGCTACTCACCCATTCGCTATTGTTTTATGAATATTCATGAGCTATCGATCGGTTCTTTTGCAGGCCGGTATGGTAGTATTCTTGTGTCAAGGCTTTTTCTGCCTGCAAATGTGCACGGTTTGGGGGAGATTTTTTTGGGGAAGGGGGGGGGGGTGGGGGGAAAGGTCTTATACTTTGTTTTTTTAGCATTCTCACAAAATTGTTCTCGTTATAAATATATGAGTAAAGAAGGCTGTCATTTCCAACTCTCATCACACTGCAATCATCACACTCATTATTTATTTATTTATTTATTATTGTTAATATTATTGTCATTATTAGTATTACTATTATCGTAATCATTATTATTGTTATTGCTATTATTATTATCATTTTTCTTCTCCTTCATCTTCTTATTATTAATGTTATTGCCATCAGAATCATCATCATGATCATTGTGATTATTATTCAAAAATGATTGTTGTAATCATAACAATTGCATTCCTTCTGCTGCCAAACTCTCTCTTCATAAACTTAAGATCAGGTAAATAACGGTTCATATTCGTTTGTGTTATTATAGCCCAAACCATTAAAAAAAGAATGATTGACATTGTTATGCTTATCAATATCATATTCAAACTTGTCACAAAAATATGAATCGTTCAATATTCTCCTCGAATACAATAGGAAGAAGCAAAACAAATAAATGTGATAATTAAAACGGCCGATAATACCGCTTTATTCGTCTCAAGATTGAGGTTTTTTTTCAAGATGGATGTTTTTCCTTTGCTAAATCAAACCATTGGTCAGAGAAAAAGTAAACGGAGTATATACAGTAATATCAGATGTTTTGAGGAAAAGAAAGAAAGGGATACATTAACAAAACCGATCAGACCGACCTGTTAATTGCTGCATCATTGACGTCACTATCAAGGGGATTTTAAAACGACTTTAGAGAGTAGAAATCAAAATGATAACGATGATAACGGGTTGAATATTACATTTCTTTATACCACGCATATTATTGTACACTATGTTATCTGAACAAATTATTTATTTTACCACGGATAGTGCTACGAGCTGGGGAGGCTCTGGGCGGATGCAGGATTTTTCTGTAGGGGGGCAAATTGTTTTCTCTTTACCTGGGTCACCCATAAGAAATCAATACCAGAACCTTTGAAAGTATTCAAAAGTCAAATCAAAAGACGCGCGTGAGCCCCGATTTCTATGAACATCCTGTGCTAAATTACTCTCCTAGATAGTAGATCAGGAGGGAGCGCGGATTAGAGATTCCTCATGAAAGAGAGTCTGGGCATCTATTGTTCATGACTTGGTGGCATGAACAAAAGAATGTAGTCACGTAGAATGTTAACAGGTGGCTACTTTGGTCAGACCATGCATGGGCGGAAATCTGTCCCGAAAGGTAGGGGGGACAACAGGGGCGGATCCAGCCTTCGCCAATGGGGGGGGGGGCGATTTTTTTTCTTCAGCCGTATGTTAATCCCCGATCGGCCGCTCGAAGATGATTTTTGTTTGTTTCATTGAAGGAGTAGTCCTTATGGCCACTTTTTAGCTTTATTCTTATAATTCAACATAAATATATAATATCATAATCCTTATCTATAATGCGAGCGCGAAGCGCGAGCAAATTTTTTTTTTTGGGGGGGGGGATTTTATGTATTTTTCCTAAAATTTGAACATTCTGGGCAATGTTTGTTATCCTGAAAAAGATGTATATGCAACTAAATAATTACTTCGAACGCGAAGTGCGAGCAGATGTTAACTGATGGAAAAGGTTAGCCATGAATACGTTACATATTTCAACAATGAAATAATGCGAGCGCGAAGCGCGAGCTTAAATTTTTGCCTAAAGAATGGAAATTCTAAGCACTTTTTGTAACTGAAACATGTAATAGGTATAAAACTAAACAATTGATGCGAACGCGAAGCGCGAGCGGAACTATTTTGAGATTTAGACCTAAGAACGAGACACTCTATTCATGTTTTGTAAATCATGAAAAGGATGAGTAATTGGGGGCCTTCCTTACACCCGGTCCTTACATTAATAATGCGAGTGCAAAGTGCAGCCATAAAATGTTTTTTTTTAATTTGAACTGATCGAAAAGGTACTTGTTAAGGACTGCGTGCACTTAGCCATAAAGACGTTACATATTTCAACAACCAAATAATGCTAGCGCGAATCGCGAGCTGAAAATTGTTGACATTTCTACAAAAAGAATCGAAAATTTTAATCAATTTTCGTAATCGTGAACAGGGTAGCTATATAACTAACCAATTGATGCAAGCGAAGCGCGAGCAGAAAAATTCGAGATTTAGACCTAAAAACAGGACACTCTATTCATGTTTTGTAAATCATGAAAAGGATGAGTAATAGGGGATCTTTCTACATTAATAATGCGAGCACAAAGCGCGAGCAGAAAATTTTTGATATTGTGATCTGAAACTGGATAATGATTTAAATATAGAACAAGTTGAATATCTGAATAAACATGCGCGTGTTTCAGATTTAGACCTAGAATCTAGGCATTCTACACCTCTTTTATCATGAAAAATCTGAAAAAGAGTCCATCTCAGCTATATATATTTCAAGCACTTTGTAGGAAAATTGTGAGGTTGATATGGATCGCACTTAATAAAGAGCTGATATTTTTCATTGTTATTTGAGTTTTGACATAGGACCGGGACATCCTTGGGACATGTCATATGAAAATGATGACTATCTCCCTATTCCTCTTGCTAGGTGCGAGATGAAACAAAAGGGACAATTTAATCGTTAAATTATTAATATCTTATTTATTAATGCCTAATGAGGGCGAGAAATCTGATGATATTATGGCCTGAAGGCTGGACATTTCAAGCAATTTTGTGATTATAAATAGAATGCATCGGTCAAAATATTTTTTAACCATTAATGCGAGCGCAAATCGCGAGCCAAAATCTTTGATAAACTGTCATGAAAATCAATATTGAGACATACATAAATCGCCGATTAAATGCGAGCGAGTAGCCAGCGCTATCTGATACGTTTTGACTATCAGACTTGATTTTTTCAAACTAAATGGAATACACAAAAATAATAGGTACTTAATAAATCGAAATTTGCGAGCGCTCAGTGCGAGCAGAAAATGTCAATATTCAGACCATGAAGCTCTCACTTTTACAGAGCACTTTAAAAAAATCAGTTTGTAAATCACACAAAATAATGAAAGTTCGATTTCCGAAATGTGTAATGTATATTGACTTCCAAACTTGATATTTAAACTCCATATTGAAAAATCACCTGACAGGCAATGCAAGCGCGAAGCGCGAGCGAAAATTTCATATAGTGACATGAAAGATTCTTTTTATTTTCCAAGTCTTCCCCTCATCTTATTTTAGTCACTCTGGAAAATTTGACAAGCCCCCCCCCCAAAAAAAAAAAAAAAAAAACGAAGGTTTTCACCCAAAATGTAAGGTCATTTAGTCCAAAATACATGTATTATTTTGAATGTGAATGATGCATTTTTCTCCATCGTAAAATACCAAAAATAGTAGGGGGGACATTTGATATTGTGTCCCCCCTACTATTTTGGGTAGGGGGGACACGTCCCCCCTGTCCCCCCTGGGATTTCCGCCCATGAGACCATGGACCTTTGAAGAGATGGACATTCATCGCTTAGATAATGAATTCACTAACAGGTGACGGTAATTGTCATCTGAATAACATTCTCTTCATACTAGTCTTCTTTGGTCCTATGATCGTCACCGTGAGAAGGGACTGAATTAGTTCGTTATTGGACATTTATATTTCACAAATTATATGCGCAGTTGATAGAAAATCAATGAAATAATGGATAATCGATGTGCAGTTTTTGTTTACCTTTGTTAATCTTAGTTCCATGTGTTTTATTTGGGAAAATGTCTGCATATTTTGATATAGAGGCAATATTGTGATTGATTGTTTACCATTTAAAATTCAATTTTCCCAAGTTTCTCCATAATATTCCAGATATACGTGGCACCTAACATGTGTAGATCGTGTATCTTTCAATGTTATTGAGGTCCTTATGTGTGAGCGGTAGTTAGCGGATCGAATAATATCATATTTTATATCATAAAAATCGTGATCAGATACCCTTGGTAGTCATGGTAATTGCTATTGTTACAACACCTGTATGTTCTCATTAAGATGCGCATAACCAGGTGACGGTGACTATCATTGGGTCAAAGAAATGCTCGCGTTAATCGTCCATCTCTTCATAGGTCCATGGTCAGACCAGTAATACAGAACAAATAGGCCTATTTTCTTTTTGGAAATTTGTATTGATTTTTTGTTTGTAACTGATTTGCATTCCCTCTTCTTTGATTCACGAAAAATAAACTTTTTTTTCTTACTTCTGTGCACTTTGCCAAGAACGCCCATATTATTTTGTGGGATTTTATAGCCCAAACTTGTAAGTATTGAATCTGTCCGACCCCTCTTTATCTATATTTCAATATATCATCTTTAGTTCTTTTATATTTTGTCTCCTGACTGGCAATAACTTTGTTTGTTACACTACGAATACAAAAAAATACAGAGTCTTATTTTGAAGACTACACGAATGAAAGGGTACGGTTGGCCGCACTTTGAAGATACATGGCTCGAATATATTATTGTGTGTGTTTGCTTAGGGATCGCAGCTGTGCTGTGATTGGTCACTTGATCGGCGACAATGCCCTTTTGTGGAACAGGTCGCTTTCTCGTACTTCAGAGGAAATAAGTTGAATAGCAAAATAGTATTTCATTCAAAAGAGCATTATTTTTCGTTATTTCTGTTTGTTCAATTTCATCAATAGATACGTCATTTAAAAGGATAAACATTGAACTTTCATTTTATCTTCTTAATTTCTTGGTATCTCTACAATTCCTCAGGTTATTTACTCTTTGAAATGTTCATGAAATCATAATTTTCAAGGTTTTACTTATTGAAAAAAAAATGATGTAAAATATTACATCTTTTCTCCATTTCTCCAAACGCGAATATGAAAGATAATAACACGACCATAAAGCCCATGAACCGTGCATCATTTCATGTGTAGAAGGTTTTATTATACAACGTACGGGTAAAGAATTATGAGCGTTTTAAAATCAGTCGCTGCTCACATTTTGGTCAATTTAGGATTCCCTCGAATATCCCTGGCAGTAGAGGGGTATTGGGCCTGGCAGAGTAAGAGTTAATCGATAACCTTTGTGCTATGGGGCCCAGGACTCCTCTACACAATGGCTTGCAAATAGTCAGTAGATGGCAGTTTTGGTCAATCAAGATCATTGTTTCATTCACACTTTGTTCAAAGTACTGATCAGGCACCAATTAGAACAGATTTTTCATAATTTTCAATCCATCTCAAACATTTATGTTATGGAATGTCAAAAACTTGTTTGTATGTTGTAAAATAGCCAAGTATATATTGGTTTCAGTACCAAATACAAAAAAAAGTTCCTGAATATCTATGAAATCATCAGTTTCTTTGCCATGTGGTGGGATAATTTGTGCTTTGTACTAGAAAATGTCTGAAATTTTGCAATTAGGTTAATTTGTAGGTTTTTTTTAAATATTTGTAGTTTGTTTACATACAAGAGATCTGCTGCTGGTTTAGCACCATGAACGTGTTTGGCAGATGTGTATGCTCTATAAATCCACACTATCATCTTCATCATCATCATCATCTTCATTATTATCATCATCCTCATCCACAAAAAAGGAATTAAAACAGCAAAAAAAGAAGGAGTTTCCTATGGAAAAAAAGGAAGGAATTTCCTATGGAAAAAAAGGAATTTCTCATCATGACCCTTAAAACCACATCTGCCAACCTCCAAGAATGAGACACTGGATTCAGTGATCCTCAAAACTGTATTTAAACATATTGACTCAGTAATGACCTTTGATTTTTGGTCTAATTCCCCAATAAGGCCAATTTATATTCAGCTTATTACATAAAATTTTGTATGTTTTTGTGAAATCAAGAAATATGAAGACAATTTTTCTCAATAGGATAATATTTTCTTTTTAAAAAATAAACAAAAGCTGTATTTTATGAAGAAAAAATATATCATCATCATCACCACCATCATCATCATTATTAGATCTGTTTAGTGAGGTAATGAAGACGATCTTTGTGATTGATTTTCTCACCTGCAGTGTATCAGCTCTGTTGATTGCTGATGAATGTATCTTCATGAGGATTTCATGTGGACCAGGTTTGGGGATGGGTACCTCGACCACACCCAGTACCTCTGGTCCTCCTGTTCCACTCTGCTGCACGGCTTGCATCATTATTAGTAGGAATGGCGGTCTGCAAATAAGTTGTTATGAGATTTACTTATTTACCTAATATTATTTGCATTTTTAAACTGAATGATGCGATAATATGAAGTATTTTGATATAGGCCTACAATTCTTAGTACTAGTGTTTGACACTGGTTCACTGCTACCATCCTGCCTGTGGAGAATCTACAGGTAGGACTATGGTATGCCAATGCTGTATTGAGCACACACTTTAAAAAATCATTAAAATATCACTTTTGTGACCAAAATTATTAATTTCCATACAGTTGCAATTCAATTTTCATTAGTAACATAGAATAATTTTTGTATTGACCAGAGCGCTTAAAAACTTGAATTTTGGGCATATTTTTTTTGTACGCCCTCTATTGGTGGAAAGTAATATGGCAAGAAAATTTTCATTTTTTAAGCTCTATTTTTAATAAAGAAAAAATAATTTAAAGAATAAAATTTACTTAGACCCAAGTTATATAATGAAAAGCTGTAATGGAAACTGACAGTGTAAAAAAATCAAGCATTTGTCCAAAAGAAAAAGAGAAAATAAGTCAAACATTGCAAACTTATTTTGCCACACATGGAGATGTAACTGAGAACAAGGTTATATCATAACCTTGTTCATTGAATGAGTGGTTTTTTATCAGTATTGCTCATTTTGCAAAAGAATTTAAAAAAATATATATATATATATACCGTACTGTGTAAATTTTGTTACTCAACGACAATCACTTGTTCTCACTGCAACCACTCTGCCTGTGGTGAATCTGAGATCTTTGCAACATACAACACACATTTTAAAACTTCTTTAAAATATCACTTTTGTAACCAAAATTTTACTTTCCAACAATATATTCCATACAGTTATATTCTGAATTTATAGTTATAATTATTCTGAATATTCTGAATTTAAAAGGAAAAATGACAATTCAGACAAACTTTACTTTCCATCAGTTCCATAGTTATATTCTGTATGGAATATATTGGTGGAAAGTATAGTTGGTCTGAATTGTCATTTTTCCTTTTCTATTCAGAAAATGATAATTCAAATCAGTTTATTTCAGAACCAAGTTATAACATGATCAATAGTAAGGCTTTTTTGTAACAAACTGACAGCGCCCAAAAATCAAGCATTTTTTCCCCAAAACAAGATAAAATAAGCCCAAACAATGCCAACCTTATTTCACCACACACATGACACAGGAAGTCCCAACAGTGGAAAATTTATATCATACACTTGTACCACTCATCCTACGAACTAACCCAGGGAGCTCCCGCCCGCACAGCGGGCGGGAGCCCAGGGGCTTACCGTGTATTTGACCATAGTCACCGGACTAGGGTGATTAAAAAAAAACGAAAAGTTCTTCCTTCTACCCCCGTCTCGATCAGCCATTTTTGATAAAAATCGTAACAAAATGGCCGATCGAGACTGGGGTAGAAGGAGAGAACTTTTCGTTTTTTTTGAGGTTCCAGTCTGTGCCCAGATGTCAGGAAACTGCCACTCGTTAGACCTTCATCCATATAATCGTGGTAATTGTATACTTTCTGTTTTCACAATTCATTTGGAGAAATATTTAGACCATAAATCACCCTAGTCCGGTGACTATGGTCAAATACACAGTAAGCCCCTGGGCTCCCTGGGTTACCTACGAACGAGGTTATATAGACTTGTAGTACATTGGATGAGTGAAGGACTAATGTCACAAGACTTGACATATCATAACCTTGTTCATTGAATGAGTGGAGACTTGACATGTCACATGACGTTGCCGAGAAAGATTACGATTTACGTTATGTTACTTGTTACATTACATCATCATTTAGAATTTGGAATTTGGATTGTTTCACATTTGATTTTGAATGATTTCCAGCCGAAATCAACACGAAATAACCGTCTCCTGGGATTAGGAAATGCTGTCTCCTTTTTTAAATTACAATATTATCAATAAGTTATAGTAATGAATATCACCAAATCAGAAATCAGACAAAATAAAATGCAAAGTCGAGTATCGACACTAGGCAACCAACTGACACAGAAATGCATGTATGGGACAATACATAAATATGACCCAACATAGCCCGCATATTTCAGCTGTTTTGGGGGGTTGAAAGTAATGTTCTAAAAGAATTGTGGGACCTTATGGTCATCCGAGTCACTAGGGACAAACGGTATATGAATAGCAAAAGTGGTAATAGTTTTGGTGGGCTAATTCATAGTAATATTCTTACCAAATTAGTAGCCTAAGTAATATTGTAAAACTAAAAGACAGCGCGTTATGGTAAGCCGTTTGTGTAACGGTTGAAATTGTTGAGTTTTAATTGCGTTTAATTTAATTATTCACAATAATGTTTTTATTTTGTTTTCAGCATATTTGTCTTTAAAATTCCTAGCTAGAAAGCAAGCCAAAAATACTGTTCTCTCTTTTTTTTATATAATAGCTGCAAATTTTTTAACTCGTAGACTGTATAGCATGGGCCGCGGAACGGTTTTCAAAGTGGGGGGGGGGGGCGTTGACCATGCATGCAAAAAATCACAATCATATAGTCATTTTTACGTTTTTGTACACGGTTTTGGAAAAAAGTGGGGGGGGGGTGACTCACGGGAAGCGCATTCCGACATCGAGCTTCCATTATTTTGTTTGATTTAAAAATTGATTTCTTTTAAGTGCTCTGTAAAATGTTTTATTGTCTGAGTATCAACATTTTCAGCTCGCTCTATCTGCGCGCTCACATTACTGTATCTGTTTTGTCAAATACCTATTCTCTTCGTGTATTCCATTAAGATATCAATATATCCCTTTTCAGGTTGGATTATCAAAACTTATCAGCTAGCATATTGCGCGCTTGCATTTTGATTGGTGAGTAGAGTATATACCTCTTTAATTCTATACAAAACTATCTAAAATCCCCCTTTCATGACCATGATGACAGTTTATCAAAAATTTCGGCCCGCGATTTGCGCTCGCATTAATTGTTAAAAATATATTAACCCATGCATCCTATTCATAATAACAACAGTGCTTAAAATGTCCAGGGGGGCGTTTCATGAAAGGACTTGTCGGACGTTTTATCCGACAAGTCCCATTTTATCCGACAGTTACCATAGTAACAGTATCTCTCAGCCAATCAACATCAGAGAAAGATGTCAGATCTGACAACTTGTGGGATAAAAATGTTGATGAATCACTCCCCAGTTGTCAGACCTTAACTATCGAAAAATTTCGCGCTCTCATAAGGCTTATAGATTGATAAATAAGATATATATAACATTTTTTATGAATTTCTTATAATTAAATTTGTAGAAAGGAATATCGACACGTTTAGTTCGAGCTTATAGGAAGAGGGATATAGGAAGGGATAGAAATATAGTCATCATTTTCATAAAATGTCCTTATACAAGTCATGACCCGGTCCTATATACATGTAGGTCGAAATGATAATAATAAAAATATCAGCTCGCGCTTCGAGCTCGCATAAAGTGCGATCCATATCCACTATACAATTTTTCTATACACAGTGCTTGAATTAGTGCTCAAATTGACTTTTTTCAGATCGGAATATCAAATATTTTCGGCTCGAGCTGCGTGCTCGCATCATTCATTTTCATGATAAAATGTAGAATGTCCAGATTATAAATCTAAAACAAGCGCACGCGTTTTCATTGAGATACAGAGCTTGATCTTTATTTAAAACATGTTTGAATTATCCAGTTTTAGATCAGAATATCACAAATTTTCTGCTCGCTCTTCGCGCTCGCATTATTAATTTTCGGAACATGTTCAATTACCCATCCTTTTCATAATTTGCAAGATATGAATAAAGTACGTGTCCCGTTTTTTTGTCTAAATCTATTTTTTTCAGTTCGCGCTTCGCACTCGCATTATACTATCCCGTTCATGATTACAAAAAGTGCTTAGAATGTCAATTTTTAGTTCGGAATATGACAAATTATCAGCTCTCGCTTTGCGCGCTCGCCTTGTTGAAAGTATCGTCTTCGTGGCTAACTGCAAACTGTCCCTAACAGATCCCTTTACTATCAGGCCAGAACATAATATTAAAAACTTCTACTTACCCTTTGCGCTCGCAGTAATTATACAGAAATCTTGCTCAGGACTGCCCAGCCGTTTAAATTTTCAGGACAAAATAGACGAAATTTCCAAGAAAAATTAGCTCTCTCTTCAATCTCTCACTGTTTAAATGGGGCTTATGCGATTATTAAAAAATTATGTAGGTTGTTTTATAATAATATAGCTAAGAATTAAGTGACTGTTATATATAATAGGACTACCCCTTCAAAGAAAAAAAATAAAAAATCAACTTTGAGCGGCCGATCGGTGAAAATATAGGTGATTTTTTTTTCGCAACCCCCACTAATTGCGAAAGCTAGATCCGCCCCTGCATAATGCCATGCTGTTTTACATTTAAGATTTATCCGGAGATATCTTATTTTAGAAAGCCACCGATAAAACCAATCATTGCCAAAAAATATAGGCCTGAACAAAGAAATTAAAAAAAAGGTTGCATTGTACTCACTCTGTAATTTTTAACTTATGGAAACTTCTGAGTTTGTTTTAGCTTCTTGATTATTTGTATACTTTCGGTATTGCAAGATAAATATGTGCGTTATTGAACCCCCAGGTGGTATTTGGTCTAACCTTAGAAGAAAAGAAAAATGAAAGGGTCTACCAAAGGTATATTTCGGGGGCAATTGGGCATACACGTCGAAGGACGCGAGGCTATACCATCTCTGTACACTAAATATACTTAAGTGCTCCGTTTCGGGGCAAACTTCATCATTTTCAGGTATGGAATTGACAATTTTAGACAAGAAAAGTGCAGTCATTGTTTATTTATGTATTCAAATAATTGAATAAATATATATATACATATATATATATATATAAATCAAAGAGTTCTGTGGTATCATCACCAAATGATGCAACCTGTTTTGGATTGAATAAAATCATCCCTGAAGAAGGTCTATGACCGAAAATTTGGAAGATTATGTCTGCACACGGCGTTTCTATTAAGTCTTCTTTTGTTTATATATATATAATATGATACGAGATGCAATGCCTATTTAATAGAGATATGGCGCAATGTTAAGGGCGCCATCTCCCGTCAGAGGCAGTTTTGCCAATATTCAGGGATGAACTGAAAAAAATGAGACAATGATAATTGTTTTCTTTATGTTACCCCCCCCCTCATGTGGTAATCTGTATTGCATACGCATGGGCTAAGTGCGTATTTTGGGGGCTCAGTTCAGGAAGATATCCTGAAGAATAATTGTTACAATAGGGGTTTTCACATTCCCCCGTAAAGTGAAATAATTGCAGGGGTAGGCCTACAGTAAAAAAAATCTTCCCCGAACGATCCCAAGTTTAAAGGGATGGTCCGGGCTGAAAATATTTATATGTTAATACATAGAGTAGAATTCACTGAGCAAAATGCCGAAAATTTCATCAAAATCGGATGACAAGTAATAAAGTTATTGAAGTTTAAAATTTAGCAATATTTTGTGAAAACAGTCGTCATGAATATTCATTAGGTGGGCTAATGATGTCACATCTCCACTTTCCGTTTTCTTATGTTATTGCATAAAATCATATTTTTTTCAATATTTCATACTTGTGCGAATAATATGTCTCCCTTATAATGAAATAAGTTTCAGCAATAAATATCTAATGCACTAAATCAGTTGTCAATCCAATTTTTCTAGTTCTTGGAGGAAAAAATTTGAATAAACCTAATTTAGTATAATAAAATACAAAAGAACAAGTGGGGATGTGACATCAATAGCCTACCTAATGAATATTCATGACGACTGTTTTCAGAAAATATTGCTAAACTTTAAAATTCAATAACTTTGTCATTTGTTATCCGATTTTGATGAAATTTTCGGCATTTTGCTCAGTGAATTTTACTCTATTTATTAAGCTATAAATACTTTCGGCCTGGACCAGTTTGTTAGCTTTCCTGTCAAAAATATTTTATAGGGTAAATTTGAATTTTTTTAAAATTCCTTCCAATAGGTTGTGAAAGAAGGGGTGGGCGATCAAATTAACACCTATTTTAAAAAATAATCAGTAAAAGTGTTTATCACCCCCCCCCTCCCCGGCATAAAGACGAAAAGAGCTACAGGGTGATGGCATTTTTTTTTTTTGGGGGGGGGAGGCACGTCAAAATATCTCGACGGGAAAAATTTAAATGTAATGAAATTTAGCCCCCCCCCCCCGAAGAGAAAGTAGGCCACTTTTTTAACCCCGTTTCCGGCCAGACTAGTCTGGATCTACTAACGTTCTTGATATATCATCAGCTCTCTGCTGGTGCTCAGTATGCAAAAAAAAATATGAAACGAACGGAGAAAGAAGAGGGAAAGACGGAAATAGATGTTAAAGTTGGCACGCGTCCAATAACCGCGGGGGAAAAAAACTTCCGGGACGACGTGCATTTTTGCATACCCATTTAGGAGTTCAGGCTAATATTGTTTACACTGCAGGAAGTCAAATATGATATTGATGATATGAACAAAAAATCTAGTGTGCATTATTTCGTACATTATTTTGTCTGGGGTGGGGGATGGGCCGGGCCCATAAAGATATAGTTTGCGTTATTTTCTATGGTGGGGGCCGTGTGAGCATTCAACGAGTGTGCGATCGAGCGCTGGTAAAACCACCCACAAACGCGTCAAAATACACGTACATAATTTCTACAAATTTTAGAAATTGTTTTCTTGGTGATTTATACCCTACGAATAATTGTGACCCGTATGGAATTACAACGAATCAAAGAATTTCTTCCAGTCGCACCAAAATCCACATCACTTTTTTTTTTTTTTTTTTTTTTTGGGGGGGGGGGAATTTGATCGAGAGCAGTTTTTTTTTAATTTTGCCCATTTGATGATAAGTTCGTGATTGCATCATTACTATTAGAGGATTCATCATGTTTATGGAACTGTTATGGATGATAAGATGCCATATTTCACGCACATAATGAAACAATTAAGAGTGTGACGTCACTTTGTATTTCGTTTGATACCATCAGTGCCTTTGGCTTTGTGCATGTACTAATAACTTGATAATTTATTGAGCAAAACAATGAAATGCTACCACTTAAATAATGGTTTTGCATGGCCGACTTCATGATTACTTCGTCTCTTAATTTAAATCAACTGGACATCCTACATCCATTTATAACGGTGAAGGCCTATTTAGTTTCGCGAAGTGAGATGGGTTGGAATTAAATGGGGGGGGGGGGGGTGAGGGTAGAGTGTCAGAGAGAAGAAGGAGAGGAAGAAGAAGAACAAGAATAGAGGGAGAAGAGAAAGAAGAAGATGATGAAGAAGGAGGAGCGATTGAAGAAGCTAAGGAGAAAGAAGATGGAAAAAGAGAAGAAAAATTGAAATAAGAAGAAGGAAAAGGAGAAGGAAATTGAAATAAGAAGAAGAAAAAGTGGAGGTATATAAAAATAGAGAGGAAGAAAAGAAGATGAAAAAGATTGCCATTTAAAATACATCGAATTCCACATTTGATATCAAAACCGACTTCGAGTTAGACTATCTTTGTTGATGTCTAGTCTGTAAAGCTTTGTAATTGTCACGATGGGGATTCCCCTTCAATGCATTATAAACGAGATTCGTGTGTCAATTTTGTTTGCTTTGTCTGTGTCTATTTTGATTCTTCTTCTCGGGTCCCCTATACACAAGTTCTATCCAGGGCAGGGTATACATCATGGTCTGGCTTTGGGGTTGAAAGACTCAATATTTTGGCAGTGCATGGACCTGGTAAGAGGGGGAAGGTAAATTGCCAATTCGTCCACTGCCAACTCGTCCACTCACCACATGGTATACTTTCATTAAGTCTGCCAGCAACATTTTGTCTAACAACCATTTTGGTCTGTTAACCATTTGGTTCAATCATCACTTCATGCCGGGCAATTGATAACTGAAGAAACAGTAATTTCATTGAATAAATGGTGATTTTCACAAACTATTGTTTACTGCGAATCCTTGCATCTGATTGGCTAAGAGCAAATTAGTGAGTGAAAATCACTGACAAAACTGTTCATGAAACACCCCGGACCTGAATAAAACAACAACCAACCGATATTTTCAAACCATATAAATTCTCCAGTTTATTTGAGCATCCTATTTGACTTCGACAAAAACAAGCTTCTCTACAACAATGGTCAAAGAACAAATACAATGTAAATAGAATAATAATATCACTTCTTTTCTCCTCCTTTCACAGACTCAGTCATAAGGCATAGGCATACAATCAAATTTCCAAGTGTGTACAATAACACTGGAAGGGGTGCCAAATGCCGATCCTTATCTATTAACATCTTCAATAACACGTGGATACAAATAAACATAAAAAATATCTGTCACCTTTCTTGGCATTCAAGATTAATACCTTTCCAACAAAAACTTACATTCTTTTCATTATGAAATAAATTTGATGACTCTTTCCATCTTCATCACCTGCTTATTCATATGAAAGCAAATTATTTTAAGAAACTAAGGGACCATGGACTTCTACATACTCTCCACAGGACATGGAAATGCACCATGAAGGGGCCACCCCACAGAGTTAACAGCAAATTGATTTGAATTTAGTAAATTTAAACAAACAGAAATCTGATCAAAACTTGATCATTAAAATCAAATCAACATATTTTTGCATTGCATGTGCAAATGGTTGAGGTGATGCCTGGGTGTACAAGCCTCATTTTCATTTTGAATTTTAATTTCAAACATTGTATTTTTTTTTTTCATGAGGAGCCAAACAGTGTAACCATCTTGGAATAAAACAATGAAATATTTGCAGGCTTTCGTTTCCAATATTTTTATAACAACGTCACTTTTCTGAAGGGTATGTACATTTTTATAGTTTTCATATTTTTTTACGAGTTTTCTTTAAAAGGTGCAAAATATCAAAGGCCCAGTGATAGGGCCATATCCTTTGAGAACCTTGACTAAATTTAAATGCTGTTTTAGTAATTTCATCAAATACAATTCAATAAAAGGGAGGGCTTGTGACATCTTCGCCCCACTTGTTTAACCCTTTTTGGTAAAATAAGACAAACCTCGAAAAGCTGTAAAGTGTTTGTTGAATGTCATTATCATAATAAACTCAGAAAATTTACCCCTTTAGTGTAGTCAATTTGATATGCTCAGTGCTTGATCACAATAAATGCCATCTAGTATGAGTCACGGTTAAAGATATAATTTAATCTGAAATTATATTAAATCAATAAACTCCAGTGATCCAAACATTAAAGCTTTTCAGTATTTCACACATTAAAAAGAATTACCCTTGGAACTCATTTCAGAAAATGTGCTTCTCATATAACAAAACTCTGATCAAGCAGAGAAAAAAGGAAAATCTAATTTGAAGAATGAGCACAATTAGCCTCCATGTATACACAATATCGATTTTTCTTTTCTGTTCCGAACGATTTCATAGTCACAATATAACTTAAAACATACAAGTCAATAAGTCAATGAGTGATCATCTTCATACATGTATTAAAAAGCATTCATTTCTTTCTCTACACATCATGGTCATACCATACATACAGTTACACACAGGAATATACCTGGTTATGAATCTCAAGAGGGAATGAAAGATGAAGAAAATTAAATAAAAAGTTACGACTTCAAATAAAACCATATTGCTTGTTTCTGCAAGTTCAATACAAAGAGGCAAAAACAGATGAAAATGTTTCAATTTAAAGACCATCCATGCTCTCTAAAGCTTCCTATAATACTCTCTTGTCACATGCCTCTACAAAAGTCATGTACACCCTTGTAAGAGGATAATTCCCACATGGAATATCCCCCCCCCCCCCCCGGCTTAGGACCACATCTTCACTTGAGATGAGCTCCATGCAATGGACAACACTCCCTAGACACAAGAGGATACCCCTCCCCAGAGGACATGCCTCCCAGAAGACACCCCTCCCCTGAGGACACCCCTCCCCAGAGGACACCCATCCCAATAGGATATCCCTCCCAGAGGACACCCCTCCCTAGAGGACACCCTTTGCCATAGGATATCCCTCCCTGAGGACACCCCTCCCAAAGGATATCCCCCCAGAGGATATCCCTCCCAGAGGACACCCCTCCCCTGAGGACACCATCATCAAATGATAACTCATAGTGGACAAATTTTAAGTTGGCTTGGAGAGTTATCTTCCATTGGAAGTCTTCTTACAATGTATATTTCTACATTCTAAGCCTACATGGATGTGGCCAAGGACAAACTACTTGAAATATAGGACTACAAAATTACAATGTGTTGCCATAGATTTTGGTATTTTGATACACTTTAGTGCAGTTCAAGATGTCAACAAGCATGATACCTGATCATTGGTGACATAGCTGAACAGTGCATAACTGAGATGCATTTTATGCTTTCTTATATGCATTCTTTCTTTGATGTACGAGTGAGTGTACATGCTTTATCAAACAAGATAATCATAAGCCTTTCTCATTTGCACCTTCAAGATAAACATGTTTGTCCATCAAATGAAATTCCTTGTTAACTTTCTATTTTCAAATAACTCCTTTTAATCAACTGGCCAGAAATCCTGCTTGAACAACTTGTCTCAACTGCCTGGATAGATTTTAAAATATGCTCATAATACATCGTATTGTATTCATTCTACTGTACACGACTGAGTGGCAATCAGAATGTAAATATCTGAAAGCAAACATATCTGTACATGTACTTAGTAGTTGTATAGACACAACCTAATTTGTAATCAAAATCAATTGTTTAATGAACATGTATGTTTTGAGTGAATACATGTATATGCTAGTCTGCAGACACAGACCCGAATTGACATTACACTGCAAAAACTCTGGTGTTGATTTAACACCAGCCCGGAATCTAATATATGTCCACACCAGAGAAGTGTTAAACAACACCAGTTTGGTTTTGGTCTAACACCAGATAGGTGTTGTTTACACAACACCAATTAGTATCAAAACAGCATCGGTTTGATTCCAAACTGGTGTTGTTTCAATACTTCTGTGGTGTGGTCATATACATTACATATTCCGGGCTGGTGTTAAATCAACACCGGAGTTTTTGCAGTGTATAATCAACAAGTGACAGAAGCGGCACAAATAACATCATGTAAGGATTGTGTCTACAATGTGTGCAGACCATCTACTGGGTGTATAGATAAGGAGGAGTCTGGTAATGGGTAGACTAAATACTGTACATGGTTAATTTAGGCAGTTACACATAAATTACATTTTTTTTCCAGTCTAAAATAGCCAATTCATTTCTTTGGAGACATTCACACCTGCCTGAACCTGAAAAAAAAAAACTAGAAAATACCAGCTTGAAATCCAATAGCAAATTATGTGCATTTGTTTTGCATTTTGACATCAAAAGTTCATACAAATGTATGGCTAGATAATTTGCTTACATACCCATTTCTGGAGAAAATCACCTATTACCATTTCTCAGTCCCCGACTGAAAGTGTCTGCACATATTTGATTTTTTTCTTCCTGGATTTTTCATCCATACGGACAATGTCAAATACAACAGGAATCAAAGTTCAGTATTTGTTTACTAATACCTTTGTAATGTTAGCGAATAAGTTGAATTTTCTTCCAGGAATATACTAAAAAGTTTGCAATGTTTCAAAATAAATGCAGCGAGTATTTTCTCCTTTTTTTGTAATAGCAGGTGTGAAAGCAATTGACGGTAATGAAAACAACTGAAATGGAGGGTTGAAGGGGGTGGGGAGGGGATTGACATTAGGAGTAAATGCAACATAACAATTGGACATTTTCCCCGCACACTTGGGACATGTACAAGCCAAAAATAAATTCTCTCAAAGCATCATATACAGTACAAAACATGAGGTAAAAGTATTATTAAACAAATATATTGGATGCAAAAGCAAAAATGAAGTTCAAACCGAGCATATAGTGTATGGTAGACTATCTATAGTCTAATAAACACAAATAACCAAATCTTTGCTACATACACAGTTACATACTACAGTTCATTCTAATGTACTGGCTAAGACTGAAGGCATAGGCCTTATAAGACTATTCCTTTGGAAAATAAAATAAATGCATGAAAAATCTACAACATATACGATCCTTTGTTATAACCTTCTCTTTTTTTTGTTTTTGCACATTTCTGTAACATTCATAATATCTACTTGAGTTGTGAATCTGATTATGTAAAAGGGTCAAGGTCAAGTCCTTATTCCAACCCCGACATCAAATTATATTTGAAGGCCTCTCTATGTTAGGCCTTTTGATTTATCTTTTAATATTAAAGGATCTTTGGGCTGGTACATAAAATGTTTTAATAAACCAAATAATAATCTTCTCAAATTTCAAAACAAATAAATTTGTTTCAGACTAATTATTCTGTACCAGGTTCCTAAGATATCATGTAGGTTCCCCCAAATCGTCAATGATTTAGATCACAGAAACTATAAGTATGCAATTAAAAAAATCCACTAAGTGGAAAATAACGCCAATATGCATGTATGAACTGAAAATGCCGTTTCGAATGGAAATACATAAAATAAATGTGAAAAATAGGTGAACACCCTTTACATGTACGTTTCAATCAAAATTTCAAATATATCGATTGATATAAGACATCCTTAACTCATCACTGCTAGGCTACATGTACATGTAGCAATATCAGCTCTTAAAACAGAAGATTTTCCCCAACTGAGAGTTTTGACCAATTTACAATAACACCATAAATAGATACCACCATTGAACTTTTTGCTGTTTAATATACATGTAGATTTGCAGTTATATAATAAACTATAACTGATTGAAGTATATGTTACAGGCCCCTGGGTGGAGAGTACCAAATGCATATAAAATGACTTGTCAACTGACACAATGGCAGTGGTTGAAATGGAATCATGTTCCTTTGTTTCATTCTAAAACTAATCCCTTACAAAACTATGAAAGAGTGACAAATTCAAACGTTATGTTTAAAATAGAAAATAAAATATCATACAAAATATGGAATGGGAGGTTTTCCTTCTCTAACTCCTCGTCAATAAAATGAGGGAAGGATTCAACTTGAATTGACAATATACCAATGTACATGTGATAATCATGTATTAAAAATAAAAAGCTGAATTAAACAATTTTCTAAATGCTAAATCTACACACATGTATCATTGAAACAAGAATTAACATAATTTGGCATGTCAAGATAACTTGTAAGCTACATCATACAAAATGAAATTATAGTGCTAAACAGCTGCTGTATATGATAAAGATGACAGCACTTTCAAACTCCTTTCCAAGAAATAAAATCAAATGCACATTTTCCCCCTTTAGGAAATACCCCACATTCCAATGTTGGTCCACTTCACAAACATTCTCCATTTTTTTTTCCAAATTGTCTAACAGTTTTCTATCTATGAGTTTGATGAATAATCTATGAAAATAGAATGCAAGGCTTCTCCCCAATGATGGAAATTAAGATAAATGACTATTTCAAATGTGTTCATTAAATTATTAAAACAAAATTTTGCAATCCCCTCATTTATTAAGATGAGTTCAAATTCCACACAAAAGCCACTTTTTGGCTTTTTAGCAACACTCAAGCTTCATGTTTTTAATTTAAACTTCATATTTCTCATAATTTCTGAAGAGTACATCAAAAGTTATGGACATTTCCAGTGAAATATTGACATAGTAGTCTTAAGAAGTAAATCAACCATTAGAAAATATTAAGTTGGTATGTGTTACTGGGACAGATTTATCTCCAATCTATCCAAAATAAAAACATTCAAATTTCAAGCAGATGTTAAGAAATGACATAAAATCTTGCCAAGCAGAGCAACAAATATTTCAAAACTGAATGGCATGCATTTGTGAAGTTCATTCACTAACTTAAAGGGGAATCCAACCCAAATAAAAACTTGTTTGTATAAGGAAAAGAAAAATCAGACAAGTTTATAGGTGAAAGTTTGAACAATATTGGACAAACAACAAGAAAGTTATGAATTTTTTAAAGTTGTAAATATTGGTAATCACTATACCCATGGAGACTTAAAATTGGCCGCATATGGGATGTCATAGTGATGTAAGGCAAGGACTACTCTTCCATGTACTCCAATACATATTATGGCTAAAATGTCATTTTTCCCAAAAGTTTTATTGCAAATTATATTTTTCTTTCATGAGGACATAAAACAATATACTTCCTGTGTTATATTTAGATTACTGCACCAGGGGAATGGGTACTTAGGAGAAAACCAAAAATCCCTGATAACAATACATGGCCTATGGGAAAGTTGTCCTTGCCCCTTGTCATACATTGTAATACCTAGTTGCCAATTTGAAATCTACATAGTATTAGTGACCTCAATTTTAAAGCAGCTATAACTTTCTTATTGCTTGTACGATTTCTTTCAAACTTTCACTATTCTGTTTAATTTATTTTTCTCCTTCCCAACACAACATTTTATGGCCAAGGCTGAATTCCCCTTTAATGGAAGACCCCTTTACTAGGTTTGCAAGGAAAGAAACATCAAAGCCTCTGCCTTAATCTTGAATCAATGAATTCTCTTCACATTGAATGACTACATGTAAGTTGTTGAAAGCGTAATCAATGTGTCAGTCCGCAAAACAGAAAAGAGGCCAACCGCTCAAGTCTGACTCACTAAAATGGAAATAATTAAAGAAATTACTTGCACTTGTCAGTCTGAACAACAAATAAAACATGTTCTCTGTCTTTCCACATTGGAAGTGACCTATTGTAGGCCCCATCTTACATAGAGTTGCAATTGATCTGGTCAAACATAACTATGGAAAGCCATCAACATCTAAAATGCATGTTTACTCGCAACAGTTTTTAGATATCACATTCATTGATTTCTTGAAAAATTCAGTGTGCTTCTCTTTGTTTACAAAGGACACTGTACAAATTCCTTGTAGACAGAAATTATGACATCAATGGATTTCCATACAGTTGAGTTAGATCGGATCAATTGTAACTATTGTAAGATGGGGCCCTGGAGTAATTTTCCTTTAAAATAATTCAATCAGGAAATGCATTTCACTAATAATTTCTACACTTGCAACATTATTGATTTGGTGCTTCACTATTCATAGATGAACCTTTACGTACTCCCAAAATGAACAACTTACTGAGACTTTTAAAAAACCAATTGTTTATTGTTGTTTAAGTTAAGTATTTTTCCTTTCAGGGGCCTGCTGCAGAAAGAGTTGCGTTTAAACGCAAGTCAAAATATCAAGCACAAGTCCCCATTGCGTGTGCTTCATTGGCTGAAAATCAAGATGCGACAGATTTTTTGAGTTGCGTTTGATTGCAACTCTTTCTGCAACAGGCCCCAGGAGACCTATTACCGGTATGCTGAGAGTAATTTCATATACCTAGAGCACATGATCAAACAGAGAAATTGCTAATTTTGCCAACTGAATGCCTGCCAATTTTGATATTGGGCATATCCTAAATCTTGGCAACTCAGCAGAAAGCATGAAAATCAATGATACAATTACCATCAGTCGTCTTTTGTATCAACTGATCATTACTGATAGAGCACACTATCAAATACAATGTAAACATGTATGTATGTGATCAACAATTTACAAATTGATTATACTTGATTAAATACAAAAACATCTATATTGATAAATGCTTTACACGTATGTATGAACTGCTTTGTATAGGAACAAAATCTATGCTTCAAACAAAGCATCTCGATAAGTTCAATTACCATGCTTTCAAAAAATATAGATATCAAACAAGATACTAAGTTTTAAAACTGAGAAGATAAGAAAACAAACTATGTATGAAAAGGTCAGAAAATATAACACCGTATCAGGCTCGAGAGAGTTCAAATCGGTCTAAGATTTTGCCATAATAATGCGATTCAAAATCCTTGCTTTCCGCTGGAGTATGCTTACATGTACACTGAATCAGTACTCTTCTATAAAGCGATCAAGTGGTTAACATACATTGATCGATTGTACAGAATTGGAGTGGACCTCGTAACTGCTCAGCGGTTTCACAAAGTGGAAGTCGGGAACGCCGCAGTGGGGGCATTGTATACTCCTTGAGTACTCGCTGAAGAAGTGCGTGCCGCGGGTGGGGTCGATGACTGGCTTGCCGCACCGCTTGCATCCCGCCCTCCCCGGGCAGCAGGGGTAGGCTGCGAAGATGTCGTAGGAGTAGAGCGTCCCCAGCTGGTGATGACTACCATCCCAACGCGACTTGCATATACGGCAGACGATCCGCTGAACACCCTCTAAGCACTGCATGCAGACAGCATTCAGGTACTGGGAGCTCTGGAGACCAACTTGTAGACCCTTGTTACCATCGCCCTGTCGTTGCGGAGTAAGATAGAATGTGCCATCGATCAGAGGATAGCGATCAAAGACGGGAAGCTTCCTCGTACACACGGAACATGGAATGACACGGGTGCCATGTATATTGAGAGTCGCGAATATGAAGGAGCGTATCTCCTCGGACTCCGGCTGACTGTCCTCTTCCATCTTGATGTGGTACGAGTTGAGCTTGTGTGCCGGCAACACCTGGTAGAAGGCAGACAGATCCAAACGTGGTAAGAAACCTCGTGTACCAGTTCCGCCACTGCCACTGCTATTTGAACTGCTGCCAGGAGGAGGCATGTTATCCGTAGTGGGATTCCAGTAGACATTGCTGCTGAAGAAGTTGGTGTTGAGGGCAGCTTGCATGTTGCCAGACCTCTCTCCCTGCGGTCGAAAGTCAGGTGGTCCACCGTGATGAAATTGTGGTGATCTGTTGGTAGGTTGGGCCTGCCTGTTGCCACCCTGTTGGTGATGGGCCATACTCAGTGGTGGCCCATGGTAGTCGTGATGAGATTGTGGCCCCTGATACTGCTGCTGTGGCATCGGAGATACAAAATGATGGGGTTGATTCTGGATTTTTCCGCCACTGCTTCCACCATGTTGCCGCTTATTCCAATTATCATGGCTCTGTGACTGTGTGCTGTGGCTCACCGATGTTGGGGTTACAGCGGATGCTGTTGAACTTGCAGTCGATGTTGCTGTTGTGGTAGGTGTTGCTGGGTGGCTAGAAGTTGCAGCTGTGGCAGCAGAAACGGTACTGGTAGGTGGATTCGAAACCACTGCTATCTGTGGTGGAAAACGTTGGTTTTTGCTGCCTGGTTGATAAACACTTGGACTTTGTGGTGGAGTGTGGTTGCTTTCGGTCGATGCTGTTGACGAAGCTGATGTGTGTCGCAGTCTACCGTGTCCATTTCCGTGGCCATTTCCATTCCCATTGCCATTTCCATTGCCATTTCCAGAACTTGAACTGATCGAATTAGCTCGGCCAATGGTTGGTTTCTCATTGGACTTCTTGCGGCGTCGATGTCTACGTTGCTGGGCATTCTCAGCAGCAGCACCCTCGGGGAGCTTCGGCGGTATCCATTCCAGGTCCTTCCGTAGATGACCCTTGCCACACTTGCACGAGCATGCTTTCCACGCCAAGTCGTAGCCTTTCTTTGTCCACAAATTCTGGCGACGCTGCTTTTCCGACCAGCTTCTCGCCCGACCAGACGATCGCAGATATGTTAGAACTTCATCCTCCCATATATCAAAGCAAATCTTATGCATGTATTTCCCCTGTGTGCACTCCGGATTGTTGCAGACAACTTTTTGACAGTCATCCGGATCGTCCGTATGCACAGATTCGCCTTCAGTGCAACTCAACGGAACACAACATGGCTCCTCGTGTTCATTGTTGTTTACTTCGCCATCACCATCGCCAGCATCTTGCTCATCCAGCTGTTCTTCTACTTGCTGGCGAAATTGGTCGGCTCTATGCTGTTTATCATCGCGAGAGAACGGCATGGCTGTCCGACAAAACATAGACGATTACATTTTACACAGAATGGTTGTAACGGGGTATTGATAAATCCCAAAATTCAGTCCAATTTATGATGTAAACAAATGCACATGAGGTTCGTCTCACGCTTTCGAGATGATTGTTTGGATATTTGGGGTCCGCTGGAGGCGTGTCTCGGTGCCCAGATCGTCTTTTAGCATATTTGGTTCAAGGTCTGTCATTGGACCAAGCCTCGACAGTGTAAATTATCAGGCTCGGTGATTGGACCAAGATGATGTAATTGCAAATTTGCATAGAGCTGCGAGTAAACAACTCGGGCTTATCTTTTGCGCACGACATTGTGGTTTTTGCATTGACGGGTTTACCGTAACTGTGCCAAGTGCTCAGCGTTCAGGGATCAACTCGTTTGTTTTGATTCTGTAAATTTGTCAATCATACTGTATTCCTTCAAACCATGTACCAGGGAAGTGTGGTTCTCTGTGTATTATGATAAAATAGGACATTGTAAGTACGAAGCTATAGCGGCAGTGAATGTAATTAGTAATTTAATAAGGGTTTGGGGGCATTCACTCGGGACCAATTAGCATACAACTGTATACACCGTTGTTTCCGGGACATTGCAATGCATTACGTAATATTAGATAATGATCGATTGACGCGCAAACTCCTCTTCATCTTTAATATGATTGATACGAACACAATATTCTAGTTTTGGCTGGTGAGGTATTCAAGCAGCTATATAGCATGAAAAATAAAGATTGATGAGAGCAAAAGTTTAGTAGAGACAGTAGAAAAAAGAAGGGGGGGGGGTGCGCGTATGGATGAAGTAATATAAAAAGAGAATTAGGGAACGGACAAGGGCGCGGCACCACACCATCCTCTGGGATTTTTCAAGTATATAGGGCGAAAAATAAGTGGGAAAAAGAGCAAAAAGGAGAGTCCGTGGCCATGTAACTCTATAATACTCCTATATTCAATTAATGAAAAAAAATATGACGTCAAATTTTTAGGACGTTTGCCCCCTATCAAGGAATCACCCCCCCCCCCCCCAAAAAAAAAGAACCTCGGGCGGCTGCTTGAAAAGATTACATTATCAGGGAGTGAAAGCGGAGAAAAGCAGAAAAGATCAAGGGTGGATGAAGAGAGATTGTTGATACTCAATTCATTGAAACATATTCTTAGGATATAAAAGTAAGAGTAATTGTCCCTTTTCTTGCGTTTACTTTTTCATCCAAGTTTCCTTTTTGTTACCAAAAGTGTCAACTACCAATATATTTCTCCTGCAAAAGAAAGCAGTTCGCACATGTACTGGGTCTGGTTACAGAGACCATACAAATCCCTTATTTGTAAAGCTGAAGTGTTTGAAGGTAGAAGATATAAATTTTTTGCAAACTGCCTTATTTATGTTCCGTTTTAATGCCAATATGCTGCCTGACTCATTTTCTTCAATGTTTCAGCCTAACAGCACTGTCCATTCATATAGCACAAGACAGTCATCGAACATACATTTGGTTAATCCCCGCACCGCATTAGCTCATAAATCAATCAGACACCGTGGTTCAGATGTTTGGAATTCTCTTCCACATAATATTCGAAATTTGAAAACCTCACATTCTTTTAAATTGGCTGTAAAGCACAATCTCCTTTCAAAATTACAGAATGTGTAAACTGCTAGTAACGTATACATGTAAGTAATTAAATCTTCTTTCTTTCTCTTATTCGTAACTGAAGATTAAGAATTTAACTTTGTTGAATTACTCTACCATATATTCATAACAATTTAAAACTTAATTGTTATATCTCGGCAGTCTATCACTTTTACATTCTTCTCTTTCTTTCCTCTCTTCCTTATTCTTACATTTTTATTTTGTTTTCTTGGATGCAAAACCAGTTTAAAGGTGCTTAAACCAATCAAGCTTTTAGCTTATGTTGCAACACCTTTGTATGTTCATTATTTACTTGTGTTTTCATATATTTATACATTATCTGTGTATTCTTTTACATTGTATATTGTGAACATGCATGAATAAATAAATAAATAAATAAATAAATAAATAAATATAGATCTATCTCTTCTTGTCCTTTCTTTCTTTCTTTCTTTCTTTCCTTCCTTCCTTCCTTCTTTCTTTCTTTCTTTCTTTCCTTCGATCCTTCTTTCTTTCTTTCATTTTCTTTTAAAAGATAAAATTCCCCATTTATTCACTACTCATTTGCATTTTTTCTAATTACGCGTATGTTTTCCCTATGAGTTTTTAATGATTGGACTGATTATATCGGCAGATATAGTCAGAGATGCTTTGATAGAAACAGAGTTGTTTGTAATCAGTTCTTTTTGTGCTCACACCAATATTCTGTTGGCTGGTTTGCACACTTTTTTTTTTTGGGGGGGGGGGGAGGTGGGTCTCCCACTCTAAATTGCAGGGATTTAAAATAAATCCAGGTGGTCTGTAGTTAGGTATACCAATCGTATTATAGATTTAATTTTAATCCTAAAAATATTTTAAAGTTAGTTAGGAATTTTAATTTAAATCCTTTAAAAATGAAGTTTAGGATTAAAAATAATTCCAGAATTCGATTGATCCCTAACTATTATCTACGTGGATTTACTTTAAATCCCTACAATTTAGTGTGTAATTTCATTGGATCATTATATTGCCTTTTGATGCTTGGCTGGAAATTGATTAAAAGAAATAGTATATAAAGAAAACAAAGCAAAAGGAACTCTCTTCTAGACGTCCTCAAGTCAAACCTCTATCTTTTGCCCTTATAATCACGCCCATTTTAAAAGCTGATTTCATGAAACACAGTCAGTTTCAGGGGGTTAATAACACTCTTCTCACATAACACAGTATATGACCCTTTTCACTTCTTATTGCTTCTTTTCCCTCTTCATCAAAATTTACCCTTCTCCAGTTTATGCATGCATGCATCCATCCACCCACCGGCCAACCGTCCGTCCGTTCCCCCTTCCACCCACTCCATCCATCCTTCCATCCACTCACCCACCCACCCATCCATCCATCCACCCATCCATCCATCCAACCAACCAACCATCCATCCATCCATCCACCCATCCATCCGATCATCCACCCATCCATCCATCCAACCCACCATCCACCGGCCACCAATCCATCCATCCACCATCCATCCATCCAACCAACCAACCATCCATCCATCCATCCACCCATCCATCCATCCACTCACCCACCCATCCATCCATCCACCCATCCATCCATCCAACCAACCAACCATCCATCCATCCATCCATCCACCCATCCATCCGATCATCCACCCATCCATCCATCCAACCCACCATCCACCGGCCACCAATCCATCCATCCACCATCCATCCATCCAACCAACCAACCATCCATCCATCCATCCACCCATCCATCCATCCACCAATCCATCCATCCACCATCCATCCATCCATCCATCCATCCATCCATCCAACCAACCATCCAACCAACCATCCACCCATCCATCCATCCACCCATCCACCCATCCATCCATCCATCCATCCAACCAACCATCCATCCATCCATCCACCCACCCACCCACCCACCCACCCATCCATCCATCCACCCACCCATCCATCTATCCACCCACCCACCCGCCCATCCACCCATCCTTTCATTCATCCATCCACCCACCCACCCATCTATCCATCCATCCATCCACCCACCCATCCATACATCTCTCTCACACTTTATCCATTGATCCCTTCTGTAGGTCATCCATCCAGGCTCTCGATTCATATATCCATTATCTGTCCATTCCCTACTTCATCCATTCATTTCTTTTCTAATTCATACATTCGCTGAGTCCCTCCATTCATCTATCAGTCCACCCCATCATCTTTCCATCCATCAATCCACTTTCTCAGTTCTATTCATAAATCCATGTATCTATCCATCCACCTCGATCCTTCTCCACTTGATCCATTGATGTCTTCTTCATTCTTCCATCATTTTACTTTTGTCATTAATATTCAATCTTTCCATCCATCTAGTCCATAAAGTCAATCTCTCTCTCTCTACCTACCTATCTATCTATATATGTCTGTCTGTCTATCTATCTATCTATCTATCTATCTATCTATATATATATATATCTCTCTCTCTATCTATCTACATCTATCTATCTATCTATCTATCTATCTATCTATCTATCTATCTATCTATCTATCTATCTATCTCTCTAGCTATCTATCTATCTATCTATCCATCTATCTACATCTATCTATCTAGCTATCTATCTATCTAAATCTATCTATCTATCTATCTACCTATCTACATCTACCTATCTATCTATCTATTTATCTATCCATCCATCTATCTACCTACCTACCTACCTACCTATCTATCGATCTATCTATCAATCTATCTACCTATCTATTCATCCATCCATCTATCTATCCCTCCATCCTTTTCATTGATTATTCATCCTTTGATCTCTTCTCGGATTCATCCATTCGTTCACTTTCTCCTATTCACCCATTTATCCTTAGACTCCACACCCTCATCCATCTTTTATTTTATCTCTATCCATCACTTTTTTCTTCTATTCACGCTTTCCCCTAACACCTTTTAATCAGATATCTTTCTCAATTTTTGTTCATTCATTAATTAAAATCCCTAATCCTTGCAGCATTCTGTAAATTGGCAAATTACAGAATGCTATAAGGATTGGGGATTAAAATTTTCAACTCATTCAAGATATTCGTTTCAGAATAATTGACACGCAAGATGAGCAAAAGTATTCACTGTCGCAATTTGAGCTTATACGACCACTAGCACACTACTCCACGTTAAATATGAAAGTCTATTATCACCATCACATACATGACATAAATCTCAAAATAAGTCTTTAACATGGACATGAAATGATATATTGATGCATTTATTATTACAACCCATATTGCAATGTTTTCTCTGATACTTTACAGCAATGCTTATCATTATGAATTAAATATAGAAGTATATATTGACAATTAATATATTTTACAAGGAAAAAGAATTCCCCTCATCCACAGATGGATCGGTATACTGTACAAGGTTTATTATTATGTTTCAGCATAAAATATGTAACACTAATAATATACAAACAAGGAAATCAATCAAAAGAAATATAATTAAAAATCAAAATTAACAACATACATGGTGTGCAATGCATGTACATGTATGTAATGTATTGACAATGATGAAAGAAAGCAAAATATATCTGAGAACTAATCCTGGCTTTATAGGTCAGAATCAGACATAGTTATGTATTTGAATGGTAATATCAATATTAAAGCAACATCAATCAATGATTTTTCCCCCAGAGAATGGCGGGGTGGGGGGGGGGGGGGTAAGTCATATTATTTTTGAGTGAAAATTAAATTTCCATTAAAAGAAAGGTAATAAGCTACAACACATATTTTGCAAGTTTCATTCATACATACAGCATATAAGTTGGTATTTGCTTGAGCAAATATATGATCAAGACCTGTAGGAGGCGCGATGGCTCAGTCGTTAGAGCGGGGGATTCGTATTCCGGTGACCCGGGTTCGATTCCCACTTGGTGCGCTAGTAACCTTTGGTAAGGCATTAATCCTCCCTACCAGGTCCTTTGGAGAGGACCTTAAGCTGTCGGTCCTCTGGTTGCTCGCTTACAAGCATTCATGCTTTCTCAGCAATCAGGTAAAAAAATCCCCACCAATTTCACCAATTAAAGCAGGAGATACCTCTGATTATACCTTTCTATGTAATTTCTTTTTAATTCCAAATTAGTAATCTGGAAAACAAAAATACAATCAAAATATACACATAGGAATACGACTACAAGTTTGTTCATACAATGATGTCACAGAATTTAGGCTTGTGCGAAACTCAACAAGGCCTAGTTTTGAGGATCAAATACTTTTAACACAAAATACTGAGCCGTAAAGCATTGATAATGCACAAAAATTATTATACTTTTTGTATCTTACCACTGATATATATAACATATACAGGTATGTATTGTACATACTTGTTCTGGTTTTGATATAGTTTTCAAAGAAAAAAAAGATAATAAACCACTGATATAATTCCAGCCCTCCCTTGAATTAAAAAAGGGGGAATAGACAGTCACAGAATTATTCATTTATCGACATTCCATAACCCAAACCAAAATCCAATAAATATAAACCGTATGTTATACATCTACACATGTTTCATATTTCAATAAACCCAACCCAACAATACCCTCATGTGCTTACTACGGCTAAAATAATCAAACTGAACCTTGTGAAATGGCAATAACCATTAACCAAGGCCACATCTAAAATATAGTCAACAAACAGTCCAATATAAAAGCAAAACAATCATTCCTTATTGGTGCATTATTAATAAACCGATCAATTATCAATGCAATATTGGTTTTTCTCTATGCACAAGGATCATTCATATTACTCACTCATATCATGAAGTTAAAATACCATAAAATAACTTCCATTCACCGGTCTAGATCGACCTTGACTAAATGATGGCGTCATGGTCTAGTGGTTATTACTATCATCTTTCAATCTGAGGGACGTGGGTTTGTTTCCAAACAATGATGTGTTTTCCTTCAGCAAGAAATTTATCCACATTGTGCTGCACTCAACCCAGGTGAGGTGAATGGGTACCTGGTAGGAATTTATTCCTTGAAACGCAGCGTGCGTTAAAGCTGCTCTGCTAAAGCCAAGGTAATAATTATGCTACATTACTGTAGAGTGCTTAGAGACTTCTGATAAAGTAAATGTTAAGTGCTAAATACGCAATTATAAATGCCTAATTATTTTTTTTTACTTTCTAAACAAGATACCAGTTGAACAAATTCAGACAAGAATAGGGAAAGGGATAGTCTTAAGACATGCATTTGATAATTTTGGTCCTTTTCACAACTTGAAAGAAAAAAATGCTTTGTACAAGATTATTGTCACTCATGTCTACAACAATATATTTGATGGCCAAATGGAATAAACAAAAAGTACAAGGATGCAGTTTTGCCATATTTGTCTACCAATCGATAGCTAAACCATACATGTAGGTTTAAAGGGCAAACAAACCAGTTACTAACCTTAATTTAATAGCCCCACCTCAAGTCTTCAACCACTCATATCTGGCCAGGTTTATTACCCATAATGCAACATTCTGCACAATATAGTCTTGTGATTCAGGCCCATTTTAATGGCAACACATTAATTCACTGCTCAATACATGCATATCATTATAATTATGTTACCAAGAAGCAAAACAGGTACCTTTCTTCTAAAAAACATTTTAGTTTAGCTATTACGATAAAATTATAGGCTAATTTATCCTTTGTATTACTAATAGTTATCACAATAGTTATATTTGAAGATTAGCCATTTATAAGACAGTCAATAAGAGGCAACATGCAGTTCACTTCCCCTGTAAGGCATGGTTTTGAAATAAAGCTTCTGTTCAGTATATTTCATGGTAAATTGCCAATTTGTCCACTGCCAACTCGTCCACTCACCATATGGTCTACCTTCATTTAGTCTATTGCCATTCCGTCCATCAACATTTCGTCTAACAACCATTAGGTCAAATAACAATTTGGTCCAATCATCACATCGTCTAATCACCAGTTCGTCTATGACCATTTTGTCTCATAACCAGTTGGTCTAATATTCATTTTATTTTCATTCATTTAGCCCAATAGTCTTATCAGACTAAATTGTATATGGACTAAATGGCTATTGGACCAACTGGTTATTAGACAAAATGGTGAGTGGACGAAATGGCAATTAGACCATGTGGATATTGGACAAACTAATGGTAGACCAAATGATAGTAGACGAGTAGGCAATTGGATGAATTGGCATTGGACCAAATGAAAATAAACTTATTTCATGATCAGAGAGACTAATAATAAGTACCATCATTTCATTGTTGGGTTCATACAAAATTGATTTCTAAACGTTCTATAATACAAAAAATTATAATGAAATATAATACTTTCTTGAGAACATGTAAATACATAATACCCGGTAGGCCCTGAACAATATACATGTAAGCTGAAAAGAAGAGAAAGTTACATAAAAATGGGATTAATTTAAATACCTTCACCTTCTTGTATCTACACTTGCACATCTGTGCCTGGGTTATGACTGGGTTTTCGTGTAAAATAGGGCACCAGCCGCAAGCTGGTTTGCCTGACATACCTGCATGACGCTGCCGTAAATCCCGGGGGAGGAGGGGCATTTCCATTGACGAGTGGATACCATACGTAACCATGGGGTTTCAATGTTTTGAAAATGCACCCCTTAACAGTATTGGTGTGTGAAACCCTACCCTTAACAAGTATTGGAAATAAAAAGGTACCCTTAACAAGTATTCCCTGAATTGACCCCCTAAACAAGTTCAACGATATCTTAATTGTTATGTCATGGACGT
The DNA here is from genome assembly GCF_037042905.1 of Lytechinus pictus. Taxonomy (NCBI): domain Eukaryota; kingdom Metazoa; phylum Echinodermata; class Echinoidea; order Temnopleuroida; family Toxopneustidae; genus Lytechinus; species Lytechinus pictus. The sequence goes on along the minus strand of NC_087248.1, from coordinate 21,933,181 downwards.
GATCACGGATGTCAGCTTTACCTTTACTTTCATTGGGTTTAGTACCACCCACATACCTCTCTCAAATGATAGAATTCTGTATATATATGTTCTGTTATATAAATGTACCTTATTGTAGCCTAGTTGGCTTTAGTTGGATAACATACCGTAGAAAAACCCATCTGAATGGTAGGATCATTGATCTAATAGTCTAGCAGTATTTTGGGCAGCGGATTTGCCATTCCTTAGCAAATACAATTGAATATTCGTTTCAATTTTTTTTTCAATAATCTTAAATCATGTCTACATGATCTGAAATTCCCAACTGACACATATTTGTTCCTTTCCCATTAACAATTCAATAGTGTTGTCTTCAGGAGAATTTAATTTTTTTTCTTTTTCTATTTCATTTCATGTTCATTTATATATATCTTAAAGCGCCATGAGCACCGAAAGGTGGACCTGTGCACTAAATAAGTAGCCACTATTATTTACGTTGAAATTACGTATCCCACTCACGGCCATCCGATATTATGTAATAATTTTGGTATATAACAGGGTAGTTGGTATGAAATAAAACATGGTACTAGTTGGTCCACGAATCTGTGATACAACATCAACTTGATCATGCAAACACATTTTGTTAAGATTCCAATTCCAGTGTACTGTTATCCTTGCCCAATGTTTTTCACTGTGGTTGCATGAGCACATAGCACATCATCATCGTCAAAGTATTGGAGATTATATCTACCAAGATAATCAGTTCATCATAATATTCATCATCATCATCATCATCATCATCACATCATCATCATCATCATCATCATCATCATCAGCATCATCATCAGCATCATCATCATCATCACATCACCATCACCACCATCATCATCATCATCCTCGTCACCAAGATTATAAATGTTCAAGATCAATAATGCAGGAGAAAACATTAAACCATGACTTGGTATGTCACCAGGCTCAGCGTTTTATGGGGTTTGATCGAGGAATGAGAAAGAATCTTTGAGGGGATGAGAAAGAGCCTAGGATGCAGACGGCCAAGTAAAACCCGAGACATTTTGCACGTATCTCATCACAATCAATCATCATCGTCATTGTCATCATCATCATCACCATCATCATCATCATCACCATCATCAAGATCAGCACCATCATCATCACTATGTCATCATAATAATCATAACCCTCATCATCATCATATATGAAGATAATCAACATGATCATCAAAATCAGGACCATCATCATCACTATGTCATCATAATAATCATAATCCTCCTCATCATCATCATAAAGACAATCAACATGATCATCAAAATCAGGACCATAACCACTGGTTAACAGGATATCTGGTGGTTTCTGCTGACCACCGATTTACCTAGTAAAGCTCATGGAACAGTGAATCCTCCGATACCAAGATGCTGAATAGAGGATCGAACTGGTAGACGATTTAGTCTTTAATCCCCCGACTACTAGATTCTCTTCTTCCCTAAGAGTTCCTACTTGTACAACAATGCCCATAAATACAACCTGTGGGTTTTAAGAGATTCTTGAGTTCGGTCAAGACACTATTTGGTCCTCCTTGGCGTGTCCCTGGGTGTGTCACTTGGCGTGTCACTGGGCGTGTCGATGGGCGGGTCCATGGGCGTGTCCAGCCATTATTACGATTGTTTGTCCACTTCATCCTCCAGCATCTGATTGATCTCTCTCTCCCATTCCTCGTTCTGCTCCTCCCCGACGACCTCATAATCCTGCGACGGAAGACAAAAGGAGACAGTTCAAAGGTCATAAAAGATCACAAAAGGACTCTCAAAGATCTATAGACTTAAGTTACGGTAAGGATAGAAATAATCACTGTGAACCATCAAATTCTTCTCATGATATTTAAGAAGAACATAATTTAAAACGAAATTGCAGTCCAATGTCCTCACAGTCAAACGATGGCTGAAACTCTTCAAACGGCAATATTGGTGTAGTCACATACATGAACATATTATCTGTGTGCAGCACATGTGACCTTTTGACAAAATGAATCAAATCTCTTATCACTTTACTGATTCCAATGGTTATCAGCAAACTCCAATTCCTGGTGGATAACAGGACGCCTTTCATTATCACTTCGAGATGGTTTATTGCATTGTTCAAATTAAGAGCCATCCACTTATAATCCATTCTTTAAAAAGGTTTTCAGGGTAAATTCCTAATTTTGTATGCTGTCACTCACGTCCACATGTGGATGTCAGGTGACTTATCCAGCCAATCAAAGACATGTACCCTGCAAGGTACCGTAAATACGACACCTTGACAGAGTACATACAGCCTGCTTTTACAAACTTTGCTCATTCTCCTGAAGATGACAAGAACACACTTGTCGAAAGGTCGAGTTTGGGTTGTCCTTTTCAGAACCAACATTTGCCCAAGAAAGATACATGGTGTACCACGACCGTGAAACCTACTACACTTTTTCTTCTTCACCATGGAAACCTTCAGAAGTTACTAAATTCCTAATCAGTCCCCTTTTCTTTTGGCATCATCCCACGTGGTGTAATCATACATGTACCTCATCAAATCCAGTTCTTCCTCTATCCATTTTGTCTAATTGCCATGCAGCCAATTTACCATTTTGTCTAATTTCCAATTTGGCTATGCACATTCCATCTCATATCTACTTGGTCAAACACCACTTTGTCTATATAATGGTAAGATGAACTTTTTATTTTGACAAAGCAATGGCGCAGTCACATTTCCCGTACGGCAGCTGTACGGCAATTGGAAAATAGTCGCTTTAACGTTTTTTGTATGAGCTACATATAGGTGGTTTGAATAAATTAGCTTTTTTCAACTCGCCGCACAGCTGCCATAGGGGAAATGTGACTGCAGGACAAAAAATTACAAGTAGACAAAGTGAAATTAGACCAACTGGACATTAGACTAAATGAGTATTAGACCAAGTGTACATGTAGTGTAGATCAAACAGCAATGAGCCTAAATTGATAGAAGACCAAATGGGTTCAGCCAATGTGGTGAATATAAATCATTTTAATTTTGAGTTTTGTTTTGAGGGTTTACTGCCTTATTATACAGTAGTTAGGGGTCACAAGTTTTGTAAGCATTAAGGAAATAATAAGGATTTGCTGCTACATATATTTAATATTAGTGGTATAAAGCATGGAACTATTTCTCCATGCACTATGTTTGTGTATTGTAACACTGGACATCTCAGAGCTAAGTATTGATGGATAAATGGAATTCTTTTGAAGGAAACTACATGTAGATCCACTCTCCCCATTTCAGAAGAGGAAACGCCAGATAAAATTGTTTTCCTGTTGTTTCATCCAAACTGGCCAGAGTCCAAATACTCAATGAAATTGAAACAAGCTTTTGATAAGCTTCTGTTTAAGACATTGAATTAAGTGTCTGCATGGTGGAGTACTGAGAGGGGTAAAGAAAAAGAGAGAATGAGAAAGAGAGGGGTGAAACTCCAATATAATTTAATAATAAGTCAAAAGTCAACGGGGGAGAGTTTCATGAAAGGACTTGAAGGACGTTTTATCCAACAAAATCTGTGTTATCCGACAGTTACCACAGTAACAATGCTTCTCAGCCAATCAAAATCAACAAAACTTGTCGGATGCGACAACTTGTCAAACGACAAATGTTGATTGATGATCCTCGGTTGTGATTTCATTCCCCTTTTTCTTCTTCTCTTCTTCGTGATGATGAAGATGAGAAAGCAGTTTACCTCTTTTCTTTTCAGAAGAGGGGTTTTTGTCTCACTGGAGCAACATGAGAAACATGCCAAAAAGACAAGTGCATTTCAAGATTCCACTTATTCCACCACTTATTAATCATAACATGACAAGTTCTTCAAGTACGGTTGATTCCATGCACTCTACATACAGACAATAGGTGGTTTCAGACCGCCTCGAAGTTCGTCAGTTCCAGGTATTCTCTGAACGGGAAATTTACCCCGATCAGAAAATACCACTAACCAGGTATTTTGGTAATGTGAAAGCAAACTACGCGCAATTTCCCCGAAAGAAAATACCCGCTAAATAGTAGGTACTTGGTGAAATTACGAGAACTTTCGCAGGGATTTTTCCAAGGTCGCAGGGATTTTTCCGATGTGAAAGCAAATTACGGAAACTTTTAGCCCAGCGTGTCGTTGGGTGCGGCGCCGTGGGTGGCTGCTGGGCTAGTAGTTTTGAATTTCGCGCCTTGCCTGCTTATTAGACCATACTGCGCATGCTCCTAACTTCAGGAATTTATCCCGAAGTGTATGTTTCGGGGCAGTCTGAATGCAGGAATAATTAATGGGTATTTTTTAGCCTAAAAATGTTCTCGTAATTTAACGGGGATTCTTGTGATCGAGGCGGTTTGAAACCACCTAATGTTTGTTATTCCAAAGGTTGGTTATTCCAAAACAGACAAATTGCATTTTAATACCAAGATGATTAAGTGTTCATTAATCCGAACATTTGTGGCATTATTCAGAATATTTCTTATTCTGAAAATTCATTAATCCAAAAAGAAAATAATAATAATCCTAAGGGGTTAATCAATAAAAAAGAAACAAAATATATGAAAAAAAGACTAATGAACCATTATTAACCTTACGTCATTTTTGGACTATTGAACCTTCGTAACAACAATTTTTGTAATAGGTAAACTGCTCTCTTATCTTCATAAAGAAGAAAAGATGACCGAGAAGAATAAAAGAAAACTCATAACCAAGGAAAGTTTGCAAATTTAGGGAGCATTTCATCAACCTTTTTAATTACGGTATTGTTTAAGTGGCCCAAACATGGAGTAGTATGTGCGCAGTGCTTTGTAACCGAAAGGAAAAGGCGCTATATTAAATGTCCTTTGGAATGGATTGGAATTTTCAGATTAACCAACCTTTGGAATACTGAACATCACTTCAATTTAATTATACAGAGTAACAAAATTTTCAGATTAACATACTTTCAGAGTGAGACTAATGAACATTTGGATCGCAAACTTTTGGAATATTCAAACCTTAAAAATGACAAACTTCTGAAATAACAAGCTATTAACATAATACTATTCAAACCTATCCTCAAAGTAATGATTTTTCCTCCTAAAAAAAATATATTGGGCTCTTTTTGTTTTGCCAAGTGCTGTGTGCCTTGAAAAGGGAACAATTCCCCAGTACCGTTTCTTGAAGAATAATATTCCAGGCCTTACATTTCAATATCTTTAAGTCAAGACAACTTTTCTATATTGCCTGTTTATGTAATACAGCACAAACAGGAAAAAAAAATTAAAAGCACAAACATATATAAGGCAAATCGGCCAATTAATAGGGCATCTAAGTATATTCAATACTTCAAAAATAGCACAAACCATGAATGAAAGCAAAGTAACTAAAAAGTTAATCTTCTCTTCAATCTGCATCCTGAAAGCACCTACATGTATGCTCAATTGCTCATCCTTATCATTCTTTACATTCATGCTTGCTAATTCACCTTTAGCTCAGCTTTGGCCGTGAGCAACATTGTAAAGGGGAATAGAAATAAGCGACTGGACTACTGCCCAATGGAGAGCTAGTTTGTGTAGACTTGTTTGTGCCCTGAAATATAATACATTTATGAAATCCTTGAGAAATGGCTGTATACAAGGGAATTTTTCCATGTTTGCATTTAATCATTTTCACTGATATCACTTGTTCCATGTTACCCCTATTCAATTGGTCACAAATGACAGTCCTAGCCGCCTCCCCTCCCCCACAAAAATATGAGTGAATTAACTCAAGCACTTGCTCAAGTAGCAAGCGATGAATACTTATTTGCTTATAAGCTGTGCTTGTTGTTTATTTCAAAAACTTTTATCTCATTTTCAATTTTACACCATTTACCTTTCTACCAGGGCAGATTTCCTTTACTAAAGATAAATGGAGGTTGCAGGATAGATCAAACTAATCATTGTGAGCTATTAAATCATTTGCCCAGACAAATGTTATGGAAAAAATAATCCCCTGCAAAAGACTGCTATTCATTACCCTCACATTCAAAATTTAAACAATGTCTGAAACTGTTGGGCAGTCATAGTCCTAGACATGTTTATCTGTGTGCATGCATGTGAGCTTCAGAAGAATTGAGTAAACCTGTTGTCATCTTGCTGATTGAATTGCTTTACAGCAAACACCAATTCTTAGATGCATAAAGGCCACCGCACACCTTACGACCCAACTGGTCTGCGACGGAATGAGGGATAATGTGACGTCACAGCTCTTGTCAGCTTGAGAGTTGCAGGCAGGTCAGAGACAAATCGCAAGGAAAATCGTAAGGATTAGACATGTTGAATCCTTACAACTGGATCGCAAGCTCAGTCCAACATCCAGCCAATCAGACAGCAGAGTTGCGACGCATACATTATACGCAACGCCCATACACGTCGTTTTCTCAGTTGCTATGGCAAAAAGCAAAGAGCCATGCGTGAGTCGCAGACAGCAGGGCAGTCGGATCGCGAGGTGTGCGGTGTCGAGGCTTATGACTACCTTGCAATTCATCTCCCCTCACTCAGTTGCAGACCAGTCGGGTCGCAAGGTGTGGGCGGTGGCCTTTATAAACACTCTTTCACAATCACTTTGAGACACTTTCCTTCATCATTCAGATTCACAAGTGGGACTCAACTTGTTAAGTTTTGCTCATCTCAATAAATAAAGTTATCAATCAATCTGCTTACAAGATTTCAAAAGAATTAAGAAGTTCATACATTATACCAGCATCATGCAAGAAAAAAGATTAATTCTTGAAAGAGATCAATGCTGTGCAGATTATAAATCTATGATTAACATTTTCTACATGTTGTATAAAGTGGCATTACTGAATAATAAAGAAGTAAGTACATATAAGTCTTCCTGTCTCAAATAAATAAATATTCCCTTACATGATTCATTATTTCAATATCATAGCTACCGATATGTAATTTGCGATTCACTTTTAAAAAAAAATGCTGTAATTTGAGCAGTACTTTTCTACCAAGCTCCATAGTGTCCTTGGCTTTGTTTATGTCAAAGTACAGCGACTCTACAATATGAAATCCAACCTCTGACTGAGAATGCAAAAAAAAAAAAGAATATTTTTTAAATATTTGTTTAATGTACCATATACATGTATATTTTCACTGGACAGATGAGTGCTACCTGCATATATGTGTTTCCCTGCAAAAAAAGGTCCTTGTTTGATCATGTGCTTTGTATATTAGGGCCTGGATATATTCCTTATCATGTAGATGAACTTTGGTTAGTTAACCATGAATAAAGTTGGAACAGGTGTACGCCTTCACATGATATTAATATTTCTAGATCCTATTACAAACAGAGCCATTTTTTTCACAGTGTACAGGAATATTTATTTCTACCATTCACATCTCAATTGAAAATATTTCAGTGGTGTAATGAGGTAAAACTTTTGCGGGATGTGCTTTGAATAAGGTGCAATATTTCTGAAATCAAATGAGCAAAAAAAAATTATGATTACAAAACAAAGTGATTCGCGAACCACAAGTCTCGCCTGATTTCGTGATCAATAAAATATGCACTATGATCTTTTGACCCCTAGATGACCTTTGACCTAACCATCCTCGTGAACACATGTGGTATTACTCATGGAATATTTCTACCAAGTGTAAATACAATTGATGCAGAAATAAATTTCAAAAATGTGAGCAAGCTGAACAAACAGTTGACCTTTTGACCCCATCATCCTCAACAACACTTATTACCCAAGGATCATTTGAACGAAGTGTGATCAAAATTGATGCAAAAATAAAGAAATGAGAGCAAGTTGAACAAAAAATTTGACATTTTTATAACAGACCAACAGGAAAAGTGATTACTACAGGTAGGTCAAACTAATAACAAATTCCATCATAGATTTGGATTCTCAAATACAACTGACCACATATTTAAGGAAATTTGATGATATGAAAGACAAGCCCCGCCCCTAAAAAGATAAATCCAGCCACACCTCTTACCAATGTACTGTACCAAAGGAAAGGCCCATCCCTTCCACATGCGTCTCATTGGCTTGGAGCTATTAAGCTCGGTGGACACTTGCACACATTGTGGTGTCCGCATACTTTGCGCATGGGCACACACTCATGCGGGCCAATGCGCACACTATGCGTGCCAGCTTGCGGATAGGTGCGTGGCGTGAACAGTTTGTGAACTATGGGCAACCTAGTCGTGCCACTGCGTACCACTGCGTGGCATCGAAATCGCAAAAAATAGTAGGCACATCCCCGGGGTAGTGGCACGCAGTTCACGACAGGGTTGCGCATACTTTGCGCATAGGCTAAGCATAATTCACGCATAGTTTGCGAATAATATGCGCAAAATTGTGAGTGCAGACCACGTGTTCAGTGTAAGTCGTCCTAATCAACGAACGTAGAGGGTGTCAACACCAGAACTTTGGAATATTTAAATTTTCGCTGGATACGTCAAAGAATAGGGTGTCGAGAATATTTGCTGAAAGCACGTCGGGACAGTGCGTGAACACTGCACAAACTATGCGCAAACATGTTGTGAACGTGTTGGGACAATGGGAACTGATATAGCCAAGTCATGCCAGTCGTGCAGTGGCATGCATCAATGCGCGGGAATGCGGGGACCACAATGCGTGCAGGTGTCAACTGGGCATTAGTGTAGTTAATCACTTATTAAGAGGTTACTTTCCATTTTAACAAGTAGGTAAATAACAAAGGGATCAGATAATTGTAGTATTTTTGACAATTTTTTAGGTGTGTTAAATCATGGGACACTGAAATATTGAAATAGAAAATGTCAAATGTTTGTGGTAGATTTGGGGCAAATCTGAAAGTGGTCACCTCAAATGATAAGGTTTTGATCATTTTGGTGGCAATTTGTACATGTACTGCAATGAGAGTTGAAAATAGATGTGACTCTAGGCCATTAGTCAAGGCTTTGCATCTGATGTGATATTTACCGGTATATAAGATGCTGAGCGACTGAGAGGAGACCACTTGAAATACCCAAGCCACAGAGCTTTTCATATGCTGGATTGGATTTCTTATGTAAATTATAGTTCTTCTTCACTGGCGGATCAAGGGGGGGGGGGGGCACGGGCCTCTTTATTTATTTATTCTTTTTTGTTTTCCGAGGGCGAAATATCATTGGTTAAGAACTTTTTTTTGCTTGTCAAATTTTCCTCGGAAAAATGTGCCCCCCCTTTTTGAAAATCCTGGACCCCCTGCATATAAGTATCAGCAAATTTATGTGATATGCCATACTGACATACTGACATACTGGCTAGTTTACCCGACATACTTAACATAGTAGAGTACATATGTATGCTATCATGCAATAGCCCTTTCACAGCAAATTGTGAGCATGATGATTCATAGTTTCACACTAATTCAATTATGATCACCATTCATGAATTTGTGTATCTATTGGTAGAAGAAAATGAAGTGCAGTAATTACCGGTAAATATGAATTCTGTAGCGGTAAGCATTTTGCCACGCTGAGCCGAATTGATCTCAAGAGGGTGCTACATGTATGCCAGTTTATGTTAAATCTTTGTATACAAAACAATAGAATAGCTGTCGCTGGATAGCAAATCCAGTGTTATATGCTACTGGGTTTCCTCTAAAATGTTGAGAATGTGTAAACACCTTTTGTGCTTATGGAAATGTACACCTGAATGTTAAAAAAGTATGCATTTGTAATTAAGTATCCCCGGGGGCTTCCGACATTCTTTTGAGGGCCTAATCTCCGCCTCTTTTCCTTGGATCTAAATTTCGCTCATTGGCTAAGGCTTAAAGGGGGTGTTGTCTTTTCTAGAGTGCGCAGCTCCTCTTGCTTTGTACAATAGGAGCTCTGATTGGACGCACACTAGTAGAGTTGTTCTCAGATTGATTATAATGTAACTGTCTATGTGATTGGTAATTTTAGGTTAGGCAATCTTAGGATTGGACCAACTAAATTGGTTATGGCTGTAATGGCCTTTGTGATTGGAAAGTGTTTAGGGACTTGTAGCTATGTGAGAATAAACAGGCGTATTGAAGGCGAGTGAGTGCTCCTCACAGAGCCTTGTCAGATTATTTTTGTTTTTCGTTCAGTAAGGATGTGCACCTTCTAGTTGGTTTCCGGATTTGTGGCTCGCCCAGGCTTCAGAAAAAGACATTTATGAAGATTTATTTTTGACATTTGACAGACCACTGATACATCAATCTTTTTAAAGAGATCTGATAAGTAAAATAGACTTCAACTGGAATGAACTTGTTCTCCTCTCTATTTTTTTTGCCACTGTACAGTACCCCTACAATTTCACTTTGTCTTTTGTGAAAATATGGTGGAGGGAAGATTACAAGCACCAGCTAGTTGAACCCTTAAAACCAACACTACCAGTGCAATAGTAGTGTAATATGGATTTATGTGTGCCAAATGCAAGCACATACAGCTCGCACAAAGGAACTGGCACAGTATAGAATTTGACATTTGACACCAATCTATAAATTTTCATATAGTGGGTTGTCCAAATTGGTAAGCAATACTGTGTGCATTACAGACCTCTGAACTCACTGAGAAATAAATAGGGTGATTTCAATTTAAAGTTGACCTTATGGTGTTGGTGTCAGGTCAATTTTTACATGAGTATAACACCAAACATAAAATTAAGAATTAAAGATGGTGCTGAAAAGTCACTCACTAGGTGTTGAGCTGTCAATATTATGATTTGTGTAAACTTAGAATAGGTTTTGGAGCCATGAAACACAATCAAAATTGTGCTTCCAACACCGAAATTGAAATCACCATTATGCTTGTATCACTGGCACATAGAGCAAGATTATATATGTATGTATAACACCCACACCCATCCACATAGTTACTCACACTATGCATATTAGCATCGACAGTGTGGATTGGTCAAAGCTGGTTTTTTTTGCATACTCATTAATAATTCATTTAATGCATCTTAAACAGGAAACAAAAGGCCTGATCACTGAAGTTTCTTGATCACACAGTCTCTCATTTTCTCTCTTTATTCCCAGCTAGTTTTGTTTCAGCCACTGGAAACAAACTGAGGCTCTGCCAAAAGGCTTATGTCACCTAAATTATTATCTATGTCTGTTACTGTGACTGCTTTGAACTACACCACTAACCTTGTGCAACAATTTCTACTGTTTCCAGGCGTGACTCCAAGATTTTTCTGAGGGGGCACGTTTTGTTCCAAATATTTGACAAGGCCCCCCACCAAAAAAAAGGGTCCTGAATCTGCGCCTGGTTTCCAGCCAGACTACTCTAATCAGTAGTCCAACAACATCGCTTACATGTAGATCATCTTGTGCAATACTGCCCTCTTTGACAAATGGATGTAACATTTCACCCCCAAATGAGTTTTTTTATGTGTTTACATTACACAAATTTATTTCTTCTTCTAAGACAAAGTTCATACAAAAGCACTGTTTTTAATAAAATATGATTAGTCAACAATCATGCTCATGTATTGGTGTCTACATAAATGACAGATACATTTTATTCTTTTATAGGAAATTTTTAATGTTACTTTCTTCATTTTGTCAAAGGAGGGCAGTAAAGTGTTAACGATATCCCTCAGTGTTCATAATTTTAACATCAATTTACCTGAAGCTCTTGCTGAAGTTCTTTTTCCCATTCCGGAACTTCTTCTTCTCCTCCCTCTTCACCTGAGGTTAGAATGAATTAAAAATAGAGAAAGTTACATGACAAATCAATGTAACTAGCAAAATAATTGATATTGTTTGAAAATAGTTCAAATTCTTATATGTAAAGTGTTGTGTAGTTAGGTTTCACGATACACCATGTTCATATTCAACACAGCCCAATTACATTTGCTCCAATATTTTTAATTTTTTGTTATATAATTTCTAATTCACTTTTGTTTGTATATTTCAAATGTTCTACATTGTTAAGCGCTTTGATATAGATTTCATGAAAAACGCTATATCAGACTAGGTTATTATCGGTATTATTATTACATGTCTCTTTCGTGGGCAATTGTTGGTCCTGAAAAGGACCACCCAAACTAGAGTCTGGCTGGTCCTTTTCAGGACCATCAATTGCCATGAAAGATGCATGGTGTACCGTGAAACCTACTACACTATTCTCCTTCGCCACAGAAACCTTCAAAAGTTAAAGTTTAAAGCTAAATGAACGTAGTTGCAGTAAAACACTGATTTCGTGAGAAAGTCTGTAAAACCAAGGTAAAGTACTGATATATCATCGTGGATCTAGATCTGGTACAGTTACATAAACTGAACTTTGTGAAATCACAATATCTAGCTAAAAAACGATCACACTGAAGATCGCCAACGCAGATAGGCACACGTGGGACAGTGTATTATTATTGCTGGAATAAAGACCCGACGGAAGTGACCGAATCCGCGCTTATTTTGCTTATTTCTCAGCAATTACACAATTTCTTCCAGAATCCTTTGGCACATATTTTTTATTCATACAAACAGACACTTTGGTGATCATTATATTAAATTCTGTAAAAAGTCATTTTGAGATCATTCCCACAACTGGAATTTATTTGTGTATTATCAACACATATTTTTGTAAGTATGAAGATAGTTGATACAAATTTTGGTTGACATTGCCATAATGAGACCTTGTCTCAATCAAGACCCATATACAATGTTAGAAGTCAACGATCAACTGAAATTTCCATAAATCAATCAATCTTCTTGAATCAAGACAAAGAGAATGAAATACATGTATTCCTCATTTTTCTGGTAGTTTCCAACTAAATAAAAATACTCTCAATGATATGGAAAACAGATGGGCATTTTGGGGATGTGGCGATGTGCGATTTAAGCAACTTTGGGAGAAGCCACCCCCCCTCAGTTAACCACAACCATCCGTTTACAAAAAGCAGATAAACGTTTTTCAAAATAAACAGTGAGATGATAAAGATGACTCAAGCCTAATCAAAATCAAATTTTCTTTTTGTTTTCTCTCGCTTTTTTTTTTTTTTTGGGGGGTGGGGGTAGAGGGAAGGGTACAATGTACAGACCTTTTTTGTCCATTCCAAGCTGTTCCATGCCCTTCATCAGATCATCTTCATCCAATTCAGAGTTGAAAGCATCGCTGATGAACTCTGACCCTGGCGGACTGTCGGGCGTTTCCATATCCAGCTGATCTTCTTCGGACTTGGTGGGTTTGGCAGGAGCACTGGGGGCGCCCTTCACATCAATAGGAGGAGTCTTGTCTGAAAGATGAAAATACATAATATGATAATAATTATAATATCATCAGATGAATTAATACAGCACTGTTTCTAGAGGTTTACTTCGACTTATTACGTGTGCTTCCCTAGAAATGAAAACTGACTGAATGATTTCTTTTGCCAGTTGGCACTCCAGTCTCCATTATCACACACTTGTCAAAACGTTGAGTTTAAGTGGTCCTTTTCAGGACCAACATACATGTATGCCTACAAAAGATTATGGTGTTCCATGAAACACACTGCACTCTTCTTCGCCATGGAAACCTTCAGAAGTTACATCTTCAATGTTTATTCCTAAAAAAACACATAAAATTCAAATTTACAAATGCCAGAATTTCGTATTATACACATATTCATACTAGATTTTCCAAAGCTAGAACACATCTTTATTCCGTTCTGCATGTGATGTAAATAAAAGTTATGACTTACCACCTTTTAGCGATGAACCTTCATCTGATGAATGTGAAGCAGAACCAGTCCCGTTACTTTTTCTCCTTTCATCGCCTTAAAAAGAAACATTGAATTAAAATAAAATTAAATTTATCACCAAATCTCAGTCAAGTACAGTATGTTTGTAGATGAAACATGACATCACATACAAAAACAAAATGGTAATTGGAGCTATAATAACAACATGCTATTCGAGGTTAGCCCCCCAAAAATAATATTATATCCTACATAAATTAAATCATGTATGCTGATTGGTTTAAATAGCATCATGTGACCAAACATATTCTATTTTGTGATGATGTTGAAAATGAAACGCCCACTGAAGAAAAATTGCTATTCCGTGACGTCTATGATGGAATAGTGCACTATTCCATCATTGACGTCACAGATCATGACGGCGCAAGCACTAATACGCGTTCCGCGCGCTGAGCGCGTGGCTTCAGGAAAAGTAGGTCAGTCAGCGCGTTATCTTGGTTCAGATTTTAAAAAGGATACGAGTACAAGAATTAGATTATCAAGATCTATTGCTCTAACTTCTTAAAATATGATACCAAAAAAAATATACCAGGCTTTTATTTTGAAAGTATAGAGGGAAATATTAATCCTCATTTGTACTGGCAAAATCATTATTTTTCCCTTGGGGCCTCAGGGAAAAATTGTAATGCCAGTCCAACATCGGATGAATAACTCCCGCTATACTTACTCAAAGCCTGGTATATTTGTATACTAACCTACACATAGTTCAGACAATGTTATCATAGTTAAAAACAATAATATAAACTAACTCAATATTTTTTACTTGCTGCGGTAATCCCCATACATCAAAATCAGTACTTCTTTCTACTTTACTGATTCTGATTATTTTTGTCATCTTTAAAAAATAAATACACTACTTACAAAAATGCCTTCTTTATTCACCAAATCTTGAGACAAAAATTACATATCCTGCAGTTCACATACAGACATCTATAATCAATAAAACCTGTAAAATTCTATAATTGGTCTGATATCAAGGTGAAGGTTGTTTCACAATTTTGGTGCCATTTTCTCTAAACCTGTATCAGCAAATATAGTGGAATTTACATGGGTATATTAGAGAAAATCCTTTGATTGTGAACAAAGACTTTGACCAAACTGATATTCCTTGATGAGACTGCTATGGACTTCCCATTAATGCATTTTATAATAAGAGCAAGGACCAAAATATGAGTTTCTCCAACTCACCTGATTTTGATGCTAATGATGTTAGCTGTGAAGACTGCTTGATAAGCGAAACACGGTAGAAGTAATTCCTCCAGAAGTTCTCTTCCGTTATCCTGCAAATAAAGTAATTCAAAGGACCATTGGCTTTTAAAGGAGATAAATGACCATTATGATATATTTTGATTTGATAACAGCACTTTTTGACCAAGAATAGACAAAGTGTCATGAAACAATAATTTGATACCCCCAAAATATTCTGTCTTTAAAATCTAGTGAGTACTCACCATTTGAGTATGCCACATTACCATTCATGCAGACATGTTGACATACCCAACCATTACACGAGCTTAAAGCCTCTAAATTTTTTTAAAGTAAATCTATATATGAAGATTCAAGCTTAGTTCAATTACATACTTTTTGTATTTAATACCTAATGTCACTATTCATACTTTTTACTTTGTTATAATTTTTCACTTCTTTTAAATACCTATTTCATCACGTTTCTTTTCAATCATTTTCATACTTTATCTATATTTCAATTCACTTATTACACTTTCTATACTTTATTCCACTTCTCATACTATATGTATGAATACATGAAAGCCCCCCCCCCCCAAAAAAAAAAAATGAATCCAGTCACACCTCTTTTAAGCCAATGTACCAAAGGATAGGCCCATCCTTTCCCAGTGCGTCTCTTCGGCTTGGAGCTATTAGTGATGTAAATCAATAATAAATACCTACTGTCTATACAGTTGAACAGATATGACAAACTTACTTCTTTGGAACCAGAGCAAATCTCATCTTTTGGAGATTAGGATCCTCTTGTAGGGTTGCCATGGCGATAGGATGGATGGTATTGTAGTCAAAATGGAACTGGACGCCAGCCGGAGGATTCCTCATGAAATTCCTCTTGTCCTAGAAAATACAGACAAGGAAACAATATGAGAAGAGCAAGAAAGAAGAAAAAGAAAAAATATATATATCGAATGCCATTTTAAAACAATTAGAGAACAGAAGTGCTCTCTTACATGTATATGAAGCAAGATTGAATTACATCTATGTCAATTATTGAAAGTTAGAAACATTATGAGAATATACATGAAATATACAGTTGAGGCTAAAAGTTTACATACACCCATGGAATTCAGTGAAATTTGTTCGCTAGCAAAACATTGTAAAATAATACTATATTTTCAGAAATATACATATTACCATGATGAATTTAGTATCAAATGAAAAAGCGTATCTTGCTCCTTCACATGATTGGAATGCCATTGAGATTAAAGTATATTTCAGGTGGAATTTTCTTTGAAGAAAAAAATATTTGTGCCAAATGTATTCTGTTGTTTGTTATATTTTCAAACATCGTTTCATTATTCATACAAAAATATAAGTGTCAAATCTATGATTAATATTACGTTTCTTATCATGATATGTCACCACTGAACAAAAAAGTGTAATCTGGAATGTTTGTGTTTAGAAGAAACTAGCACAAATATGAAATGTTTTTGTCAACTTTTTATTTTAGATTTGTCTAAAATATGAAGATTTTAGGGGGAAAAAAATGACACAAATATTTTTCAGCTCCTAATGACAAAGCAATGTGATGATGGGGCATGACAACTCATTTGTTTGATATCAAATTTTTCTTTGAATTTCCTGGCCTCAAATATATATATATATATATATATATATATATATATATGTATATATTAATGAGGCAAAGTGGTAATGCATTGTACTTAGTTATATATATATATATATATATATTATAAAGGAAGAGGGCCCTTTGCACAACGTGTTATATTTTGTTATCTTAGTGTAATCCTTCTGTTCTGTACCCTTTGTTACACATTATTTACTTTGTTATTTTATTTGTATGGTTTTGTTCTATTTTGTTTGTTTCAATGCATTATAGGCCTGATGAAGGCCCCACTGGCCGAAAGCTCGCAATAAAAGAGATACTTGGAAGCTACGTCTAGCGTTAATGCTTGATTTATTTACGCATATATATATATTATATATATATAGTTGAGGCCAGGAAATTCACTGAGATGATATTCTTGTTTGACTGCTAGTCCATATTAGCCTTCTAGATGATCAAGTGTGGTATTGGTGGCTTTTTATAGAAAAATAGTTAATAAAACTTAACACATATTACCATATAAGCCCCTCGAGTGCACACAGATTTTTAATATTTATAGTTAACTTTGAACTATACACCTACTGGTGAATTCACAATTTACGATCAAAATAATATATATACCAGGCTTTGAGGAAGTTAGCAGGAATTTTTTTTTCGAGGTTGGACTGGCAATTACTATTTGTAATATTGACAGTACAACCGAGGATGAATAATTATCTTTATATCCTACGTAAATTAAATCATGTATGCTGATTGGTTTTAATAGCATCATGCAACCAAACATATTCTCACTATTTTGGGATGATGTTGAAAATGAAAACGCCACCGAAGAAAAATTACTATTCCGTGACGTCAATGATGGAATAGGCACTATTCCATCATTGACGTCGTTATTCATCGCGCAATCTCTCGGCGCAGGCACAAATCCGCTGCACGTGTAGCTTCAGGAAAAGTAAGTTAGTCAGTGCAGCGCGTTATCTATATTTTGGTTCAGGTAAAAAAAAATGAACAGATAATTACAGATTAGAAAAAGATGAACGTATACAAGAACTAGATTATCAAGATCTGACATTGTTCTAACTTATTGAAAAAATAACTACTTTTCCCTCGGGGTCTTCGTCCCTCAGGAAAAATACTAATGCCAGTCCAACCTCGGACAAATACCTGCTATACCTACTCACAGCCTGGTATATTTGTATACCATACTTTTGAAATAATGGCCTGGAATCCTTTTTTTAATAAGTGAGAACAACAAATCTTTACAATCTAGTCCTTGTAGTTCATCCCTCATCTGGGCCCCATTACACAGAAGTTTTTATTATAGTAACTTCGCAATCCAATGGTAACAACCATGGTAACGATGCTCATCAGCCAATCAGAATCAAGACTTTCAGGGAAGTTACCATTGAATGGCAAAGTTACTATAATAAAAACTTTTGTGAAACAAAGCCCCGAACCAAATTCGAGATAACGTATTGCGCTTGCAGATCCCGGTGGCGTTACTTGTGCTGACTGACCTACATTTCCAACCCCTTTAACATAGGTTCCTACATGTACATACCTGTGATAAAGCAAGGATCTGTTCTTTCATCTGCTCTTCTTCATTGTACCCAACCCATGGAGGTACAGCTGCCTCCGATCTCTTAGAATGCTTCTCCTTTACAAACTTCTGCTGTTCCCTTGTAAACTCTCCTACTATCGTCTGTTGAAACATGACAAAATTCAAATTGAAATAAAAAATGTGATCAAAATCCGTTCACTTTTGTCAACTATCATGGACCTCTTTTGGGTTCCTGTTTCCTTTTGAAAATTATCAAATATTGTTTATTTTGTACACTTGGTGCCAACTTTCTGAAACATTGCACGAAAATAAATAATGGTATAAAATGGAAATTTAGATGGGGAATTTCTTTCCAAATACACATGCAAATTCCTTTCCAGTTACCTCAGGTGATGGTTCGTGTAGGCTCTACTACACTTCACTATCGCTATACGTTCGGGTGGGTGTAGCAGTAGTGAAGTGTAGTGGAGCCTACACGAACCATCACCTGAGGTACTTTCCAGTAAAAGTTTTCTCTAGAGTATTATTTGGGCAAGGATATCACCCCTAGATGTGAAGAATCAAGAATTCAACTTCAGAGAGTGGCAGCATACTAACTTCAGGTTCCCTATTGATTCCTAACAAAAGCATTTAGAGAGTACCTTGACGCTGCCAAGAAAGGGGAAACCAAATAATACACTGTATGTATAAGAGAAACCTGACAAGGTTAGGTTTGCAGTTAATCATTCTTTCAAGTATTCAAGCTTAATGTTATTCCCTTCTCATTTTTTATTTTTCTCAGTCAACAAAATAATGAAAATATGCATATTAAGCAGACTCCAGTAAACTGAAAATGAAATAAAAATCAAAATTCAGGGACCAACAAGAAGCCGAACTGGTGGAGAGCTGGCCCCTGATTTAAAAACACACACACAAAAAAAAATGTTTAGTTCCACGTTATCATATAGGCCCATTTCATTAATCTTAAAGTTTGAGTTAGCATAGGTACCTGTTCTTCAACTGTCTTCTGGATCATGTTAGCTGTCTTAGATGCAGTATCAGAAACCTTCTTGAATAAAAAGCCTGTATAAAAACAAGGGAAGTGACAAAATAAACACTTTACACTGACTTACAAAGGCAAAAGAATATAAGCTAAATAAGCATAACATGTGGAGCGCCTCTGGCAGTCTCGCCTGCAATACGCCATTCAATAGAGCAACAGTGCTGACTTTGAAAACAAACTATTAAAAGTTGTTTAACAAAAATACAATTCATATGATAATAAAATACTATATTGATTGACCCTAGATGACCTTTGACATTAGTCATATGACCTGAATCTCGAGCAGGATGTTCAATGATACTAGATTACTCTAATGTCTAAGTTTCATGAACTAGATCTATAAACTTTCATGCATGATGGCAATTCAGCAAATACCTACAATATGACCCTAATTGACCTTTAACCTTGGTCATGTGACCTGAACCTTGAACAGGATGTTTGCTGATACTTCATTGCTCTTATATCTAAGTTTCATTAACTAGATCTATAAACGTTCAAAGGTAAGATGGCAATTCAACAAATATCCCCAAAATAATCTAAGTTCATTGACCCTAAATGACCTTTGACCTTGGTCATGTGACCTGAAACTCACAAAGGATCTTCAGTGATACTTGATTACTCTTATGTCCAAGTTTCATGAACAAGATCCATAAACTTTCAAAGTTATGATGGAAATCAACAAATACCTCCAACATGGCCAAAGTTTGTTGACCCTAAATGACCTTTGACCTTGGTCATGTGACTTAAAACTCAGGCATGGGTGAGCAGACATGGGGCACCACTTTTTTCAATCTGAAAATGACTGGCTGCGTTTCATTCTTGTCTAACTTTACTGATATTAATATTTCTCGAGATCTAGAATCTATTTCTCTCAATTTATGAGTTTTGGCATTCTTAAAGGACAAGTCCACCCTAACAAAAAGTTCATTTGAATAAAAAGAGAAAAATCCAACGAGCATAGCACTGAAAATTTCATCAAAATCGGATGTAAAATAAGAAAGCTATATTTTAAAGTTTCGCTTAATTTCACAAAACAATTATATGCACATCCTTGTCGGTATGCAAATGAGGAGACTGATGACATCATCCACTCACTATTTCTTTTGTATTTTATTATATAAAATACTGAATATTCTAATTTTCACCTCATTGTGACAATTAAGCAAAGATTAATTCCTCAGTGAACATATGTGGAATTAACATTATTTCAATACTATATGGGTCAGTCAAGTTGGCCCTTGTTGCCAAATCTGCAAAAAATGAAAAATTGTATAATTCAGACAATAAAAAACAAAACAAAAGAAATAGTGACATCATCGACTCTCGTTTTCATGTCACTTAAGTTGTGCATATAACTAATTTTGATCTTCAGCATTATGATAGTTTGATTTTTCTCCATTTATTCAAATCAACTTTTTTCTGGGATGGACTTGACCTTTAAGTTAAACATGGTCATGGATCATTTAACCATGTCATGCATTACCTCAAGTGATGGTCGTGCATGCTCCACTCCACTTCCGCTACACTACATTCCACCTACCCGAACATCAAGTCGGTGAACTCGTTCGGATACTCCGAGTGGCAAAGGTGGGAAAAAAAGGATATTTATTGTAAAAATTATATGAAAAAAATATATCGAGAAGGAATAAAAGCTTAATTTCTTACTCTACACCCTTATTTCACTCCGTGTCCATCCTCCGGTTATCCTCAAACTTGGTGATTTTGGGCCAGTATCTAATTCCTCACACGTACTATTATTCACGGCCGATTTAAAAACATCGCATGGGCGAGGGTCGCAGGTCAAACAGCGCTGCAGCATATTTATATTATATTGGATGTCTCAGCCTCAGAATTGAATACCAGAAATATTACAAGAGTTTGGGAAAATATTCCACTGATTCATGGAATTCGTGCAATATTTCTGGTATTCCATTCTAAGCCATCCAATATAATATGAATATTAATGCTGCAGCGCTGTTTGACCCGCGACCCTCGCGCATGCGATGTTTTGAAATCGGCCGTGAATGATAGTACGTGTGAGGAATTAGATACTGGCCCAAAATCAATATTGAGGATAACCGAAGGATGGACACGGAGTGAAATAAGGGTGTAGAGTAAGAAATTAAGCTTTTATTTCTTCTCAATATATTTTTTTCATAAAGTTTTTACAATAAATACCCTTTTTTTCCCACCTTTGCCACTCGGAGTATCCGAACGAGTTCACCGACTAGATGTTCGGGTAGGTGGAGCGTAGTGTAGTGGTAGTGAAGTGGAGCCTGCACGAACAAGGTAAGGTAGTCAGGCATGTCAATAGACCAAAAGCTTCAGTCTCTGTATTTTGGTTGTTCCGCTGAACTGCGTTGGGAATGGGGATTATAGTAAAATGTCAGAAATTGTTGAATAAATCCCCAGAAACGACGGTTATTCCTGTCTAGCATGTCAACTGCCACTGCACTGGTGACTGGAAATTTTTGCAGAATTTCAAAGAAATTCATGTTTAGGGCCTAAATCTGAGAATATGTATACTAAAGTAATAGTACTATTTTTCAATGATTATTTAGGGGCCCTTCACTGTTTTGGAATAGCAAAAGACTTTTTCAAAAAGTCTTTTGCTATTCCAAAACCGTGCTATTCCAAATGCAAAAAGTTTTTGCATGTGGATGTCATTTTTGTCTATGAATTTTATGATCATCACTGCATCAAAGTAAACATCACATCATTCACTCGGACTCAGTCAAACTCACTGCCAAAACTATATGCAGAATTTAATGCTGCCTCTGCAGCCTCAGCTGCTTCTTCTTTTGTCATTTTGGTCAAGCCACCAAGTGCAGGTGTTCCTTTGTCTTCAGTTTTTGTTCCGTCATTCGCTTTCGTGTCGACCGATTCTTTGTCGTTGTTGTCATCGCCACTCGGGTGCTCCTCTGGCTCATTAGCGGAACCTGGCCCTTGTTCCCCCGTATCTGCTGGCGTTGCAATACGAGGAGCCGTGTCTTCCAAAGCTGGAGTATCGTCCTCGTTTCGGTCTTTTTCTTTGGGTCCAGTTTCACCTCCTCCATCATCTTGATTACTGACTTTGTTTTCCGATATTTTGTTATCTGGCTTTCCGCCCCACCAGCTACTCAGCATATCCATATTTTTCTAATTTAACACTCAAAATGATCAGAAAGGGCCGTAAAATTCGCTACGAAATAAAGACAAGTGTCGTGAATTTTGTTGTTTTCATTTTTTACGATTCACTTCCGGTCTAACTGTTAAAACAAATAATATTTTTAAAATAGAATATATCATATTCTTATAGTTGATACTTATTAGAATAAAAAATAAAAATAGAAAATTTGATCAATAGCTTTTTAATACATTAAAATGCTTTGAAATTTTCAAAGATTTTTTTAAAATATTAGGAAAAAAATCAATGTTCATTCATATGTGACATTCATCAAATTGGCCTTTTCCTCTAGCCGAGCAAAATGGTACGGAGTTCATTAGAAGATTTTATTTAAATCTGTGTCAATCTTTAAGATCCGTTTATAATATGATACAAACAAAGAAAACAATGTTTATGGGAATAATAACTTTATGAAAATAAATGTCTTGAAAGAAAAACCCTTCGTGGAATGAAGAAAAATAATGTCAAAATGTGAACCTGTAAGACTATGCGGTACGCAGACTGTATGTGTGTGTGCATGTCGATGGCAATTTCACTTGCCACAATGTCAAGGCACAAACCACGATAGGATTTTGGGTGGTTCTTTGGCGCTAATGCTGTTTCGCACCGGCTGATTACCAGCATACCTCGACAGCAATATTGTTCACAAATGTCGAGTCTCTCAGTCAAATTTTGAGGTCGATAACAATGTACCCACTGGCACTGCTGTTCAAATTCAAAATATAAATTATAATCGGGAACGGCATTTATTTTCGGCTTCGATCTTGACATTGTTGTTCGTATACCCAGCCAGGCTTTGCTTGAATTCGCAGCGCTCTAGAAATGTTTATACGTACTTAGTTAGGCCTAGTTTGTGACCAAATCATGCGGCAAGCTGAAGCTCAGAAGCTGCTGGCATACCGCGCACGCAGGCGAATTCATCAACTTTATTATTACAGCGGGTGGCGAAGCAAGAAGAAGTGATGTCCGACTCGAACTATTAATGTCATTACGTAGAAGCTGAGTGAAACTGGATTCAGCTGTTGCAGTGTTGGCATGATATTTGGATAAGCGGTGGGTATATTTATTGACCTCGAAATGCGACTGAGTCTGAGCCAGTGAGAGTGAGACTGAGAGACTTGCTATGATTATGAATGCTATTTGTGAACAATGACAATGTGGTGAGCTGTTCCGTATGCTGGTAATTGGCCGGTGCATAATTGCAGTAGCGCCGGTTCCTTTAGCCAAGCTGGCGTCATGAGCGTGATAAGTTAGTAGTGTCGGTGTTCTTCTGTCGCTGGAATGCCCAATGAAGTACTTACTGTTCATTATTTGCACCACCTGCTAAATTGTCGAGAGTTGTCAGTAGAGGCGCACGGCCAATATGGGAGACTCCAATAGGGGAGACAATCTCCCACATTGGAGACTTGCTTTGCAAAAGGACAAATGGAACAACACCAACAAAAGCATGATTTTTTCCACCCAAAGTTTTGTCTCACTGAGGTTAGAAGCCCATTTGTTTTGTGTGTGATTGACAACAAAAATCCTTATCAAAACAAAAGTAGACGGTGAAAAGGGGTAATTTTTCATGAGGAATCTGCTTATCACATTTTTATTTGCCGCCAAGGTAATCCTTATGCAGCAAATGTAAACAAAGGAAATTGGTCTCCAAAGCTGGAGACTGTCTCTGAAATTGGATACCCAAATTCTTTACAAAAGTCTCTGATATTGGAGATAATCTCCCACATTGGAGACAGTCTCCAATATTGGCCGTGCGCCTCTACTGGTTGTGTTGTCAGTCATTTGCGGCTTTTCCTTTAATGTTATTGTTAGACATTTTGTAAATCTCTGTGCAAAAAAAAGTTGGAAAGTTTATTCACCTGGAGAGCTGACTGAGTCTGAACCAAGTTTAGTCATTCATTGACAACATAAATTAAAAGTTTAAACTGATGTAGTCAATCATGTCCTGACCATGGGATGGGAAGTCCCAAGCCCAAGGAATAAGGCAGGTCGTGAAGTTGAATGAAAAAAAATAAAGATTTGAACTAGAATAATGTGCCCCAACTTGGGGCACATTATTCTAGTTCAAATCTATAGTTGACATGTTATGCATATTCTGTGATTCAAGCATATCTCGTAAGTCATCAGTCTATTGCCACAACATGCCACCATGGCATGATTGACAACTAGTATTTGCCAATATGGGAGACTTTCTCCCATGCATGTGGGAGATAAAGAATTTTGGTTTCCATTCAAATTTCAGAGTCTCCAGTTTTACATTGGCCTTTGGGACACCAATTTTCTTTACTTTTGCTGCAAAAGGATTACCTTCATGGCAAATCAAAATGTGATAAGCAGATTCCTCATGAAGAATTAACCCTTTTCACCATCGAGATCTACTTTTAAAATTCACCGGCTTTTGTTTTCTAAAGGATTTTGTTGCCATTCTGACATTCACACCAAAAACAAATGGATTTCTGACCTCAGTGAGACAAAATTTGGGGCGGAAAAATTATGTTCTTTTCATTGTGTCTTTTTTGCCTTTTTCTCCCATATTGGAGCTCTATTATGGGAGACAATCTCCCATATTGGAGACTTGCTTGGCCTGACGATACACATTGTTTTATACATGGGCACCATCACTAAAGGCATGACAGGAAAGTCCCTATTTCAACTTAGTAATCCCTGCTGAAAAAACTAATTTTGCCTTAAAAAATGCAGAATATGCGCCATGTTTCCAAAGGTGGCTGAGCTCAGCCTTTGATCTAAGAGATTGGGTCTCAAAAAGTGCCTAGAATTTTTAAGTAGAAATGAAAAATTCTGTCTTTCTCCCAAGATTGTGAATTTTCTCACAAAATGCCAAATAAGAAAAAAGAAAAACAAAGACCCACAAAGTGAGGTGAAATCAATTAGGTCCTTCAGAAGCAGAAACTATCTGAATTCACCAGAAGTTCAGAACATGATTCTTCTTGGTTTATGATCATTTCCTCGTTTTCTAGGACAGTTCCCCTAGTATAGCTTTGTAGCAAATTATGTAAACCAAGAAAATTAAAACTCGTAAATTGGGTATGTCCTAGGTCTATCAATTTTCTTAAATTCTCTGGTATTGGAGTTTGGATATTTAGAAAATTATGTCTTATGCAATTGTATGTTTGTCACGTCTTGTACGCTATTAAACCTCTCTCTCTTTTTTTATGTTACAGGCACGCGGGCCAAAGAAGCATCTGAAGCGGTTAAATGCTCCCAAGCATTGGATGCTTGGGAAGCTCAATGGAAATTATGTAAGTAGAATGTTTGTTTTTTTCACTTTGACTCGGAAGTAAAAAATGAAAAGACATGTTAATAGCTTGTGCCAGATACCCAAGTGTATAATGTCTAGGCCCTGTAAGGAGAAGAGCAGTATGTCACCAGAGAACAAAAGCTGTTCATTTCAGTTTGCACTTGCACTTTTTAGAGTGCACTGCAGTCACTTATGCATCATGACTTCTCAGATGCATTGTAATGATCTTCACTTTATTCAAGTAATTGACAAGCAGTATCAGACTAAAAGATGACATGTTTGGTGGTAACAAAATAAAGGATTTGGTAGATGTGCAGTAACACTTCGTACTTTACTGAATTGTCGTCAGTGCACAATTTGTATCTAGTCAGCTGTTAGATTGGTCATATAGACCTAGTGATTTACTGAATGAATGGTTCATCCCTTTATTTGTTGGGGGGGGGGGTGTCATAGTTATATGCTTCTAAATGGACTCTTTGTCTTTATGGTATGCAACATTATTTTTTCCCTCCCAGGCTCCCCGTGCATCAACTGGACCTCACAAGTTGAGAGAATGCCTTCCTCTCATCATCTTCCTCCGCAACCGTCTCAAGTACGCCCTGACCTACGTTGAGACCAAGAAGATCATGATGCAGCGTCTGATCAAGGTCGACGGCAAGGTGCGCACTGACATCACCTACCCGGCTGGATTCATGGGTAAGTATAGACTGTACAGTGGTACCCATCTCGAAAGATCGCGTAGATGGAAGAGAGGGAAACAGAGAATGTTTCATAAAGCAAATAGTCTGTAGTTTTCACTGATTAACTTGTCCTTAGCCAATCGTATCCAAGGATTTCAGTAGCTCATAACAGTCAGTGAAAGTCACTCTATATTTCAATAATGCCCCCATGGTGTTTGTTGGCAGGTGATATTGACTGACCGCTTCATAGTGCTGAGCACTCCATTTTTCCACAAAAAAAACCCTTTAAAACTTACAAAACATGTTTTCAATTTGGTATGCAAGGGGTATCATATGGGAGGGGTAAAAGGAGTTAATGTTTTTCAAAATTTCCTATTTCACTAATTTGTATTATTTATGTACATTTTGTATTGTGGCCTTATCGAAGGCAGCACAACTGATTTTACCACTGGTTGTGCTGTTCAATACAAAGGCCTAAATCAAACAACATTCCCACAAGGTCGTCAGCTTGGTTGTGATATGGTACCATTTTGGCATCACCCAGGGAATGAACACAAACGCCTTGAATGAAGTCTTATTTGAGAATCCTGCTCAGAGTTGGGCCCATTTCGCGAAGAACTTACAATTTTTGAAACTCTGCTAAACATAATATAGTAACTAGCATGATAATATGGCTCAATGGCCAATCAATATCAAGGTTCCGTGATATTTACAATAATAATGGCAAAGTTATTGTAATCGTAAGTCTTTGTGAAAGGGGGTCTTTTTTGTGCGTCTAGAGACAAATGAACGCCAGTGATCATGCCTGCGACAAATCTGCTAAAAGATGTTGGACGGAACTAACCAAATTCTACATTTATTGCAGCAATATTCTGCTCAGATTCACAACGTATTTTGGCTATTTTCCATCATCAAAAATCACATATGAAGTGTACAAACTTCAATAATTTATTTAGCAAAGATGGCATGGCCATCGGGTGGTGGCTGTGTAACAAAATCTTGAGGTTTGCATTTCTCACATTCCATGATGTAAAAAGCACAGTGCTTTTTTAACAGTTTTGCAATCCCATTTCTATTTCTTTTCTGGTTCGTACAAATAATCTTTTTTTGATTGGTCTGTAGTAATTGATTGGGTGAACTGCATTGAACATTCTTTTCCAATTTAGACTTGTCAAGACGTATGCATTAAAATTAAGATAATTTTGTATGATCTTTTTCCCTAGATGTGATCTCCATCAACAAGACTGGAGAGAACTTCCGTCTCATCTACAATGTCAAGGGACGCTTTGTTGTCCACAGGATTGGCAGCGAAGAAGCCAAGGTATGTAAGATTGATCACTTCTTGAAAATAAAGTTAAGTCACCCTTCTAAGATCAGTACGAAAAGTCAGTGTACATAATATTGGCTATGCCTCCGTGCTTGGAGGAAGAGTGAAGGTGACATTGAATTTGTGGGAGAGGTAAAACGAATGTTAATTTTCTGCTAAATCTTCCTGTTTTAGGGTAGGGAAAATTCATGAAAAATTGTACCGAAATGTCGGGATAACAATGTAACATGTGGCGGGGGGGGGGGGTTGAATGTAAGATTGTCAATCATCAAGAAAGGCTGTACCTAACCAATGAATGTAGAGGGATAACCAAACAACTTAATGACCTCCCCCCCCCCCCCCTCGCACCTTGCTGTGGCTGATGGAAGGCAATGGAGAATGAGCGACTCACATCCTCCTTTGTTTAATTACATCAGCCAAGATAAAATAACCCGTTTTCCTATAAAGGTCGTCATCATGGTTTGCTCTTTGTACTATGCTGGCATCACCCAAGGAAAGCACATTCCTTCTGGCATGATCTGTGTGGCAATCCATACAGTTCAGTTTTTCTGTCCGGATTGGATGAACCGAATGATAATTGATATCCAATTTCATGCAGTTTAGTTTTTCAGTCCAAGGGCCCTTTGCTGAAAGAGTTGCCATCAAATGCAAGTTGATTTTGAGATTTTGATTGATGATACCTTGAACTGCATTTAAATGTAACTCTTTTTTGCAGATTGTACAAAACATGTTATTCATCCAAGTCTAATTTGTATGGGCCAAATGATATCCAATTTCATGCAGTTTATTTTCTTTCTATCAAGGTTGTGCAGAACATGTTTTACACCTATTCTAATTCTCATGTCAATGTGATCCCAGTTTCGTAAGATATTTGTAGGAGGCAGATTTACCTGTACATCATCCAGGCCAAAAATTATTTTTCAAAGGCTCCCTCCCTGTCACAACCTACTTCCTAAATCTGCTACATTACATTACATTATCTGCTACATACTCTTGGCCAAGAGCCCCCCTTGTAATTTTTCCCTGACATCATCTCAGAATAGTGTTTTTGCTTTCATTGTTTGACCACAGTTCAAGCTGTGCAAGGTGCGCAAGGTATGGACCGGACCCAAGGGTATTCCCTACCTCAGCACCCACGATGCTCGCACCATCCGTTACCCTGACCCCCTGGTGAAGGTCCACGACACCATCAAGGTCGACATCTCTACCGGCAAAATAACAGATCACATCAAGTTTGACAGTGGTGAGTGCAAGCGTAAATCAGAATGAAAATGCCTCTTCTCGACTTACTGTTTGGAAGAAGATTTCTGGAACGATGTAGTTTTGTATGAATTACACAGTTGAAAATGTATAATTTGCTCACTTGTAGAAAGTACTTTGGTTAAATGAAGATGGGTTTAGTGGTTTGACTCTCATTAGTTGTTACCCCAGACTAGTGAAACTATAACAGCATTTGCTCCAGATGCACAAATAAGAATCCTACTTCTTAACTTGATACATTACTTGTCAATCTATTATTGAATCTTAAAAAATGGTCCGTCATGATCACCTGCAGAGTAAAGCTATGAAATACATAATTTTCAATCAAAGCATCTGCTTCTTGTTGACAACCTGAAAGATGACCCGAGGCTTGCCAGAGCAACCAGGTACATCAGCAACTAATGTGTGAACTGGATTCCAAGTGTATAGTAGTTCAGTCATCACCAATGGTTGAAAGGAATACCTTGTTACAAGATTCCCGCAAACAAAACATGCATAAATTTAAATCTGAAAGTAAACTGGCTGATTGCTTCAGATGCACTGATTAAAAACTCTGGTGATTGTTTCTTAGGTCACATGTGCATGATCACCGGAGGTCGTAACTTGGGACGTGTTGGTACCATCACCCACAGGGAGAAGCATCCTGGATCCTTCGAGATCGTCCACGTCAAGGACGCCTCAGGTAAGAAATGTTCAGTGGTATAGACATAGTTGGGTAGCTGAGACGCGAACACCCCACCCCCTTTCAGGGGAATAAAAATGAACCCCAAACAGCATTTATAACTTGAACCATAGATCATATGATTAACATTAAGAAAATAAATCCTACCATGATTTTACATAACATTGTAGATTAATATTCAGACACTTACATGACAAATTGTGTTGTGTCGTTAATCATCAATAAATCAATCATGTGGATGGCTTTATCTCTGCCAAAATTCCCCTAAAATTCTCCAATTGGAATGCTGGGGGCAAGAATTTATCTTTAGTGGACTCAATGTATGCCAAAATTAACTACCAAGAACATTTATGAAGATCAATATTCTACATACAACAGAATTATATTTTGCTTGTGGCACAATTTTTTTTTTTTTTTTTTTTTCAATTTACAGAATGAGCCCCAAACATTCAGCAATTGCCCCATTGTGAAAAAGTAGAAAATTAAGATTGTTTTCTACCTTGTTCCCAAACCCACAATAATGAAATTAACAACACAAGCAATTCGGAAAAAATGTTTCGGAAGCAACAAATTATTATACCTAGACAGTTAAAAATTTTAGGAAGCAAAGGGGGTTGAACCAAATAAATACGGGGCAGGACTAGGTGTTAAACAACTTTTTTTGTAAAGCAACATCCAAGCCCCTATATGAAGGACCTTGCTAAAATGATGTCTCTGCTTTGAGCTGCATATGAAAAAGTATATGATTCTAATGGCTTGACCAAATTATGAAGTGAAATGGGAATCGGGATTTTAAAAAAGGTTGATTATTTTATGGAATTGCTTGTAAAAAATTGCGTCTCTTTGACAATGATGTAATCTCAATCTCCTTGTTATCCTTTCATTGTCGGAAGTCGGAACAAATAAGTCATTTCAATCATTGATGGGACCCTTTATGAAACACTCCCCACATCTTCTATTCTTTCTCGTGCTTCCAGACCACACCTTTGCCACTCGTCTCTCCAACGTGTTTGTGATCGGCAAGGCAAACAAGGCCTACATCTCCCTCCCCAAGGGCAAGGGAATCCGTCTCACCATCGCAGAGGAGCGCGAGAAGAGGATCGCCCAGAGGAATTAAGCGACCAATCCCTTTGCGAAGCAACCGTCATGGATTCCACATCCTCATGAATTTCCTCAACATCACAAACTCTAAACTATTCAGTGATCCGTTTCATTCGTCCGTATCCAACTATCCATTCTGAATTGCGACATGGCTAGAGGTGTTGAACAAAGACAATTCAAACACACAAATAAATATGTGACACAACAATTTTCAAATGTGTTTCTCTCATTTTTGTGTGTCATAGTTTTAAAACCCCGAAACCGAGTGTTTCTGTTGTGAGAAAGTTGATGTGTAAAAGATTTAAAGGGGAAACCAACCCAAATAAAAACTTGTTTTTATAAGGAAAAGAAAAATCAGACAAGTTGATAGGTGAAAGTTTGAACAATATTGGACAAACAACAAGAAAGTTATACATTTTTAAAAGTTGTAAATATTGGTAATCACTATACCCATGGAGACTTCAAATTGGCCGCATATGGAATGGCATAGTGATGTAAGGCAAGGAATATTCTTCCATGTACTCCAATACATATGGCTAAAATGTCATTTTTCCCAAAAGTTTTATTTCAAATTATATTTTTCTTTCATGAGGACATAAAACAATATACTACCTGCGTTGTATTTATATTACTGCCCCAGGGGAATGGGTACTTAAGAGAAAACCACAAATCCCTGATAATAAAATACATGGCCTATGGGTCATTCCATCTGGATTCACCCAGTGGTTGCACCCGACCGTCTCAGAATTTGTTGTAATTCGGTACACATAAAATTCACCATGGCCCACGTACAAAACAAAAAAAGTAAGTCCAATTGGTCCTTCGGTTCTCGCGCTACGGCCCGCCATTTTCTCCTTGTTTTGACAAAAATGGGCGTGACCTTCAACTTTCAATGGCCACTGCGTCGTAACGTGTTGACCAATTTTCATGAAACTGGTACCATTTATTAGGAAATTCAGAGAGGAATCCAAAACATGCATCAAATAATGTATTGGAAGAGTTTTAAAAGGTGAAGAAATAAAATATCTTCATTGATTTTAACATATTTTGTCAATATCATACTAATAATTAACATACACGAAAATCAAGTTAAACAATTATTTGTCTGGGAGTCGAACTCAAGGTCAAAGTAAAGGTCAAAGGTCACGACCTTATAAATCGCGGACCAATTGGACTAATTTTTTTGTTATGTGCGTGGGCCATGGTGAATTTCATGTGTACCAATTTACAACAAATTCCGAGAGGGTCGGGTGCAAAATTGCACATTCATTGGGTGAATTGGCATGGAATGACCCCTATGGGAAAGTTGTCCTTGCCCCTTGTCATAATTTACTGACCCAGTTGCCAATTTGAAATATACATAGTATTAGTGATCTCAATTTTAAAGTAGCTATAACATTCTTATTGCTTGACCAATTTCTTTCAAACTTTCACCATTCTTTTCTCCTTCCCAACACAACACAACATTTTATGGCCAAGGCTGGATTCTCCTTTAAGACCGACATTCTATGTACAGTGAAACCTGTCTTTAAAGGCTACCCAAAGGGAAATGTGGCCCCTAAAAACAGGTTCTGTTAACACATATTCCTTTCAATTAGGAGACAATTTTAGTGAACACTAGACAGGTGGCCACTAAAATGGGCTTGACTATTACAAAAAATTGATGCAGATACTGGTTATGTATAGAAATCCATGATACATAGAACAATACTGACCAGTGTCTTGTGGCGTAACATGACATTTGCTCTGGCGACAATTGCTCTGCTATAAATTCCACACAAGTGGAATTACCATCTTAAACCTAACCCGAAATATAACATAAAACCCTATTGCAACCCTAACCCTAAATTTTAGACGAAATAAATCAAGGAGCAATTGTCGCCGGAGCAAATGTCAGGTCACCTCTTGTGGACCTCTGTTGTTCCTGCACCAATTTACCCTAAACACATGTTTGTACATCATGGGGACTTGGATGTGAAATGCACCAGGTTATGTAAATTTCATTAGATCATTCCCATAAGAAGCAGTGTTGGATGGCAGCAGGGGCGGATCCAGGATTTTCCAAAAGGGGGGGCAAATTTTTGGAGGAAAATTTTGACAAGCCCCCCCCCCAAAAAAAAAAGGTTTTCAACCACAAATCTGACAAATCAATATTTCGTACCCGAAAAAATATGACAAGAAAAAAAAAGGGCTTCAATTTCAAGAGGGGGCACACCTCGGTTTTAATAGCATTTTTACATAACAAAATTTTTAATTTGCTTCTCAAAAGGGGGGCACATGCCCCCCCCCCCCCTGGATCCGCGCCTGGATGACAGAACAATAGGACACCTGTACATGAGAATATGATTGATGAGTTTGATGCTTAGGTTTTCATTGTTAGTTCTCCAACAAGTACGGCTGCTTTTGGGAACACGATTTACTTCATGATAATTGGTCCTGTGGCAAATTTGCACAATAAGCCAAACAAACATGAATGACCCCTATCTTATCCTGGAATTACAAAAACCCTATCAACAGCTTGCTTTCATCTTCCGTTTAACGACGGGAGCAGTTGTAGGATCAAAGCCTCGACTGCATTTGTATTATTGGTATGAATGCAGAAAATGGCAGAATCTAACATTTATGATTTGACCTTAGTGGTCTGTTTCACGATGAGTAGCTGCTAAGGGTAAATTGCCAACATGTCCATTCATCACATGATCTACCTTCATTTAGTCTGCCATTCCAACCAATATTTTGTCTAACAACCATTTGGTCCAATAACCACTTCGTCTAATCACCACTTCACCCATGACCATTTTGTCTCATAACCAGTTGGTCTAATACCCATTTTCTTTTCATTCATTTTATTTTTGCCCAATTAACATTTGGTCCAATTAGACTAAATGGCTATTGGACCAACTGGTTATTAGACGAAATGGCAATTAGACTATGTGGATAGTGGAAAAACTGATGGTAGACCAAATGATAAGCTAGTAATTGGATGAATTTGAATTTTATGCTATTAAAGTCTCCCACATTGTCAGAGACTCCCTGAAAGTCTTTTTGGTGGGTTTTTCTCAAATCTTTGGCAATATCTTTTTCCTGCTGTTTTACTATAAACTTTTTGTCTGGGTGAACTTCCCCTCATAATAATGGGTTCAAGGAGTGAAGAAAGAAACATTAAAGGACAAGTCCACCCCAATAAAAAGTTGATTTTGAATAAAAAGAGAAAAATCCAACAAGCATAACACTGAAATTTTCATCAAACTTGGATGTAAAATAAGAAAGTTATGACATTTTAAAGTTTCGCTTAATTTCACAAAAACAGTTATATGCACATCCTGGCTGGTATGCAAATGAGGAGACTGATTACGTCATCCACTCACTATTCCTTTTGTATTTTATTATATGAAATATTCTAATTTTCTCGTCAAGTGATACGACTAATTCCTCCTTGAACATGTGGAATTAGGATTGTTTAATACCAGATAGGTCAGTCAAGTTGATCCTTATTGTCAAATCTATAAAAAATGAAATATTGTATAATTCAAACAATAAAAAACAAAAGAAATAGTGAGTGATGGACATCATCAACTGACTCACCTAGTTGTGCATATCACTGTTTTGTGAAAAATGAGCAAAATTTTAAAAATTTCATAACTTTCTTATTTTACATCCGATTTTGATGAAATTTTCAGCACTATGCTAGTTTGATTTTTCTCTATTTATTCAAGTCAGCATTTTCCTGGGGTGTACTTGACCATTAATGTGGGGAAAGTATGCTTTAATACAGGTCAGTTTAACGACATATTCAAATTTTAAACATTTTTAAATGAAGGTCATTCATGACAAGTTGCCCAACATAGCAACATGCAATGTATGCAACAGAGATTCCAAGGAGTAGCTGTAAAGGAATACCTTGTAATGAAATATCAATGTCCACATTAATTCAAACACATAGAATACCGTCCAAATGTGAAAAGGAAATACACAACAAAGATAACAAGGAGAGCATACAATACTATCTCATACATATTTTATTAACAATAAGGAAGAAATGAAATAAATGAACATAATTGTTTTCATTCACATCATTTTTGTTCTTTATGTAACATCTCTACTAAATATATGAATACGTAATACATATTTCCAGTACAATATCATATTAAAAAAAAAGACCTCAAACTTAAGATTAGGGAGTCCCCCATGAAATCAAGTTGGTTTTAATTACAGACTCCAGCAGTATTAAGTAACCCTCGTATTACCCGTCAACCCTCATATTACCCGTCAACATTAAAGGAGAATGAAACCCTTGAAACCAGCTGAATCCATATCAAAGAGAAAAATCAAAGAAACATATTGTTGAAAGTTTTAGGAAGATTGAATGAATAATAAGAAAGTTATGAGAATTCTAATATTGAGATCACTAATGCCATGTAGATCCTCTCATTGGCAATGCGACCAAGATCTGTGATGTCACACACGTACAACTCCCTCATTGCTTTAGTACTTATTTCACTTATATTCTCACTTTTATAGAATCTATCACAAGGTGAGGTGTTCTCTTTATGAGAGGACAAGTACAGAGGTTTCACAACATTATATCATTGATGAATCGTTTGTCATATGATTAGAATGAGCAAAAAGAGATGTTTTGGGGTATATT
This sequence comes from Lytechinus pictus, assembly GCF_037042905.1. Lineage (NCBI taxonomy): Eukaryota > Metazoa > Echinodermata > Echinoidea > Temnopleuroida > Toxopneustidae > Lytechinus > Lytechinus pictus. The sequence goes on along the minus strand of NC_087248.1, from coordinate 21,897,907 downwards.
TTCAGTGTCCAAAAGGGGAGAGTTGTTCATCTGTGATATCATAGATCTTGGTTGCGTTGCCAATGGGAGGATCTCCATAGCATTAGTGATCTCGACATTCAAATGCTCATAACTCTTCTATTGCTAGTCCTATTTTACTCAAACTTTTGTTGATCTTATTCTTTGATTTTTCTGCTTTCACAAAAGCTAACTTGCTCCAAGAGTTTCATTCTCCTTTAACAATTTGAAATCAAGCATCAACTACTAGCAGAAGAGAGTCTACACCAGATTGCAGATTGTTTGATCGAATCACTGCGTATGTACACTGTACACAAATGCTGATACAACACATTCAGTAACACACATTATTGTACACAAATGTACAGCTGTTGGAGTCCAGCTAGTTGGGCTTACTAATTAAATCTTTAAAGGGGAATCCAACCCAATTAAAAACTTGTTTTTATAAGAAAAAGAAAAATCAGACAAGTCGATATGTGAAAGTTTGAACAATATTGGACAAACAACAAGAAAGTTATGAATTTTTAAAAGTTGTAAATATTGGTAATCACTATACCCATGGAGACTTCAAAGTGGCCACATATGGGATGTCATAGTGATGTAAGGCAAGGACTACTCTTCCATGTACTCCAATACATATTATGGCTAAAATGTGATTTTTTCCAAAAGTTTTATTTCAAATTATATTTTTCTTTCATGAGGACATAAAACAATATACTACCTGGGTTATATTTAGATTACTGCCCCAGGGGAATGGGTACTTAGGAGAAAACCACAAATCCCTGATAATAAAGTACATGGCCTATGGAAAAGTTGTCCTTGCCCCTTGTCATAATTTACTTACCCAGTTGCCAATTTGAAATCTACATAGTATTAGTGATCTAAATTTTAAAGCAGCTATAACTTTCTTATTGCTTGTCCGATTTCTTTCAAACTTTCACCACTCTGTTTAATTTATTTTTCTCCTTCCCAACACAACATTTGATGGCCAAGGCTGGATTCCCCTTTAATGTAAAAATAAAGATTGACTTCAAGCTTTAACCCTATCTACATATATATAATCTAGGCCGGGGTATTTTGGGAGTTCATATGGCCAGGGGAGGGGAGATCTTGGCCGTCGACCGCATGATCGCGCCGAAAATTGGCACGCGGGTTGTCTGGGCCATAATCTACAAAATTGTATAGTAATTTATTTCATGCAAATTGCTTT